>NW_027286292.1:29235496-29292996 GCF_022747635.1 Hetaerina americana
ATAAAAAGTTGGAAACGTTTTAAGAGTAGAACACTTACATAGGAAATGGTATCAAATGACTTTCAAACTGAATGATTGATATGGCAAAGTCTTCTTATTGAGCGTCACATTCATGACTGGAAAGACTTACATTAAGTAGAAAATTGTTTTCAAGATTTTTTTCTCAAATGTTTCATGACAAATACATTGTTTAACTATGGTAACATATCTATAACAAGTACTTTATATGTATGTAAAAATAAAACACATTATTTAGCATGAATAAAAATTTTGAGCAACACAAAAGTTGAACAACAAAAAATATCACAAGATTTATTAATTTTTTCAAACTTGTAGGACGTCAAAGGATATCCTTTCCAAGAACTGTCCTTTTGTTATAATGATACACTAAAGAGCTTTTTTGCAAATTGCCAGAGCCATTTTAAACAAGATATATTCCACTCTCTTGCAAAATACAATATCTTTGGCATTTCTACTCAAAACTACAGAGTAGTAGGATTTCAGAAAATAAAACGAAAACAGAAATATTTCATAGGAAAAGTTAACGATACATGCTGCTTTTTTTAAATGCTGACCATTACTCTTTCTTTCTAAATGATATTTGCGGTCACATTAGACATCGGCAGTGCCAGAAAAATATAATTGTTCCAAATTTCTAATTGCTCGGCACAATGCATACCTGTTTTAAACCCTTGGAAAAATTAGCACTTTAAAAATCGTGACCAAGGGCCAAATTATATTCCAATTGGCTTAAACTGTTTTTCCCTCAATACAAAACATTTACATAGTTTCTCAGTCACCAACTATTGTGCTTATATGTATTATATGTTATATAATGTAAAAGTTTACAACAAGTGTAGTCCTATTGGCTATTTAATGCTTTAAAATCACTTTGATTACTTTGGATTCATCCACCTTGCAAGAGAATATATCATCTAACCCTATACCAAAGTGCACAAAGAACAAAAACTACTCATCAGATATCACTAAAATTTAGAACCACAGTACCACTTCACACTGGAATTTTTAATTACACAAGGTAAGTCTAATAAGTTTAGGACATACTTAATCAAGATATTTTTTCATCAAATATATTTTTATTTTGCAAGTCTCCTTTTAATTATTTTTTCCAGCAATTCTTAATTCTTTTGAACCTTCAAAATAGTAGTTGAAGTCTTTCTCCACAAAATAGGTGTTTACATATGGGATACCTCTTTGTCCAATGAAATCTCCAAGCTTCAAGCGAAACTTTTAGGTTGAGAAACAGGAAAAAGTTGCTGGGGGCCAAATCTGGTGAATAGTGATTTGTCACCCAATTCAAAGTGCAATTCATGAATTTTAGCCATGACAACCACCAAAGTGTAAGCAGGTTGTCCTGATGGAAGAGCATTTTCTTCTTCTTCAAATGTGGCCATTTTTTTGGCAAATTCTGCTTTCAACTTGTCAGGTAATGATGTGCAATACTCCCTCATTATTGTTTTAATTTTTTGCAGATAATCGATGAACACAACTCTGTGACTATCCCACACAGTCTCATGGTAACAGTCTCCATCACTTTCTCTGCCGATGGAACAGTCTTCGCCTTTTTTTGAGCAGGTTCACATTTTGCAGTAAACTGTTTTGAGTGATCTTTCACCTTAGGATCATAGTGGTGATCCATGTTTCATCTACAGGTATAAATTTTTGCAAAATATCTGACTCACATAGCTTAAATTGTTCCCACAGGGAAATGTCATTCTTATGTGTTTTTGGTCCAAAATGAGCAAACATGACATCTAATATTTGCACGAATAACTTACGCATGTCCAACTCTTAAGTCAATATATGACAAATGAATTCTTTCAATATGCCCATACCCTCTGCTACCTAGCCTTAATTCAACCGTTGTCCAGTAACATTTGGTGAAATTTTTCGATATTACCAGAGGTTGTTGCAGTTTTTGGCTCTCCAGAAGGATCATCATCAGCCAAGTGAGAACAGCCACATTAAAGTCCAGCTACCCAACATTTCACAGCCGTGAATGAAGCTGCAGAGTTACCATAAACAGCATCCCGCTCATCTCTTGATCTGTTTAGGTTTATTGCCTTTCAAAAACAAATATTCAACAACAGCTCAATACTCAATTTTTTCCAGTTTCACGAAAATGCTCAAAACAACTCATTCAAAAGATAGTCAAGCAAAAACTGAGTGTCCAAAATGGCTGAAAGTTTGTTGAGTATTATTCAGCACATTCACAAACACATTCCCCAACTTTTGTACAAGAGTTCTGATCTTCATGTTCAGGATGGAGATTTTTCACACAACCCTCGCACATGTACATGGACAAATTAAGACATCAGAGACAATTAAGCACTATGAGACATTATGCAAATCCTGAAATGATTGAGTAAGAAATTCAACCTAATTAGGGTGACCTAAGAGATCCAGAACCCTAAAACTGACTCATTATATGATACACAAAGCACTATTTACAGCGAGATCTTTTCAAATACATATCCCAATCCTTGCTGTCATGACTAGAGAGACAATTCATTCAAACAGGGATACATTATTAAGCAGTTTATTTCATCAAAATTTTACTCAATCTTGCTGCAAACTAGTCATGAAGCAAATTCTACCTTAACAGCCTGAATGTCCCCAATGTGACAGATTCATTGCTTTGGAAAGTAACTTGGTGAGGAGCTTCATTCAACTTCCCTAATACTCAATGGATAAGCAATGAATCAAGAACCAGATTTTCTTCCTAATTAACAGCAATGGCAGTAATCATTTCAACCACTACATACATTTCTCTTAATTTCTTTAGAATAATATATTCATCCATGAAATGAAACACTTAGTCATGATAATTTTAGGGTCATAGCAAATTCAGAGTTATGAATAATGTATTAAGTGAATGGTAACTACAGCCGTATGACTATTATGGTAAGAGTCAACCCCAGCCGTACTCTTATAAATGGGCAAAGGATGGGTGAGGGAAATTAGAGAAGATATATTCAGTAAATCAATAAAAAAATAACTAAAAATAAAATAAATATAATAAAATACTAAAAATAAATAAATAGATAACGCAAACAGTTAGAACCAAAAATATGTCTGGCTAAGGTTTACTATATAGCATTGACCCTCGCTCTTGTCAAACACTCCGCAGTCAGGGACTAACGAGAGAATTATCTCTGCGCCAGCTGCCTGCCAGTCACATGTAATGAAATGAAATAAATGCAAATAAATCACGTACTCTCTAGCTTGGATATACTATACAGCATTGATCCTTGCTAGTCTCAAGCACTCAAACTCTATCAGAGCTTTTGAGAGGTTTCCCTCTGCGCCAGGGGCCCGCCAATCACACGTAATAATAAAATTAAAAATCATAATAATAATAAATGAAAATTAATCATGCACTCTCTAGCTTGGATGTACTATACAGCATTGATCCTTGCTAGTTGCAGACACACACACAACCAGGGCTTTCGAGAGGTTTCCCTCTGCGCCAGTGATTGATTGATTGCCAGTGAGTGATTGGCCCGCCAATCACTCACTCACTTGGGTATGCTAAGATGCCTTAACCCTTGCAAAACTCACTCACAGGTCTAATGTGGAATCTCTTCCGATGTCAGTACTGTGACTCGCACTTTGGGGAGAGGTAAGATAAGCTGACACAGTGTTTCGACTGCAAAGCAGTCCTCTTCAGAGAAGGAATTTATTTATTTTTAGTATTTTTATTACATTTATTTTATTTTTCAGTTATTTTTTATATTTTTTTATTGATTTACTGCACATATCTTCTCTAATTTCCCTCACCCATCCTTTGCCCATGTATAAGAGTACGGCTGGGGATGACTCTTCCCATAATGTTATGAATAATTTCATAATTTTTAATAACTGTTAAAATAATAGATGTTTCATGCTACTTCTGGGAATTTACATCACATAAGATGGCTTGTTAGACCTATTTAGCCATCCTACATGACTCAAATTCTTGGAAGCAGCATGGAAATTCCATCAAACAGATACTGCAGAAGCCTTACGACTAATATTAAAATAATACTTCAAATGCCCATTTTCACACAAATTTCACTGAATTCAATTATACAATTAGGTAGAAATGACATCATTATTGGCTCATGATGTCTGCTCGGAATGAGACTTTGCATAATCGAGGGGACAAATGACATCACAGGATCATGGGAAGATTGAAGAAAATGTTGAGAGAATTACTTTTACTCAAAATGTGCATGACCATTGGAATTTTCTCACTAAAAGAACAATTTTTGAACTCCCTAGAAGCATAAAATATTAATGTAACAAAATTGCCCACTGAAATTCATTTTAGCCATGGTGTCAACCACAGTAATCAAATGGAAGGTTTGTTTGGTAGGCGATGGTAGACCTCACCAAATACTATGGCCAAAGGCATGTGAACTTTACATATAATGTTAGGAGGGGCAGTTCTGTTCCCTCTTCCACCTGAAGTTTCCCAAGAAGATCAGGAACATGAAAAAACATGCAGCTTGTAAGAAACTGACAGTGCCCAGAAGAGAACATGGGCCCTCAGGCCAGAAGCCCAGCTCTTAACCACATGATAACCATTACTCCCATTTGGACGATAATTTTGTAAACAATCTCTTCGTATTTCCATTTTGCCCGCCATTGATGAGAAGTATGAAATGCATCTTTAGCTGAAATACCAAAATGTTCCTCAACAGAGAATGATTTGCTCCAGACTAACGGGCAGCTGACTCTGATAAAAACACTCATGCTCTCTTACAGTGGTAAGGAGTACTCTTTAACTGAGCAGATGAATGAAAGTTATGCATCTGTTAAACGCTTAGGTGTTTCATCACTTGGATTAAGCAGTTTTCAGCAATGGAGTAAAAATCCAATAAGGTCGGATGGCAAAAAAAGCTTAATATATCCCTAGAGATTGGCAGCATTATTGATTACTCATTAAATGCCTAGAGTTAAATATACATTACTTGGATTTTTAAACCTATTAATTTTTCTTTGATACTTTAATAGCCTATTACATCCACCCATTTCAGGAAACCCCCATGGCATAATTTTTCAAAACCTACCAAACACTTTGACCAATACTTCACTATAAATATAGGTAAGTCGTATTGCCATCACATTCTTCAAATTCTATTTAATTTTTAAAGATTAAAAGTTGACTCTCCATGTATGTAATAAAACAAGCCCTTAACCATCAAATTTTACTAAAGCAGCACAAAAAATCACATCAGTGAACATAAAAAAGGGATAACAAAAACCAATTTCCACATACCGTGAATTCGATGAAATTAGTTTCTGAAATGATTCACTCTCAAAGTCATCCATTACATAAATTGTTTCTATGTTTGTGCCCAAATATTCCATTCCATCGGAAGAGTGAAGAATGGGTAGGCACAATGACTGTTTCGAAAGAAAACAAAAACATGGTATTTGAAAAAATGTTCAATGGAAAATAATCAGGACTATTACAATCTTAACAAGTTTCTCAAAAAAACTTGGTGAAATGCATTTTATGACAATGGCGAAGGGTTCAAAATATAATTTACCAAAAGTAAGGGGATTAAATAAAGTGAGAGGTTCACTGGAACAAGAAAACATAAGTCACAGTTTTCAATTCCATCTTGAAGGAGATGCAAAATGGTAAAAAATCATCAAACATATTTCATAAGCACTTTCCAATGAAATTCCAGACAAAGGCTTCTTGAAAAACGCAATTCCGACTGCCTGAGATGCTGCAATAGTCTTCAATTTTTTCAAAGCCTGGCGAATTGTTTCTACAACATGATCCTATAGTTTCCAATTTAAATGCCATACAGGTGCTTTGTAAAGACCAGTTCGAGTAAGAATGCCGTCCATCGGATGGGACGTTAAGCTGTGGACCCCTTGGTGCCTTTCATTAAGAGGTGCCTAATGGTAATTCTGGGTTTCTCTCCTCCTTTTCTTAATCCCATTCATCCCTATGGTGCAAATGACCTCACCTGTCGCCAAGGGTTGATTGATAGGTCAAACATTTCCTTCTCCATATCAACAACTCAAAAGCCTCGACAATCCACCTTTTGCCACAAAAAGAGGTATTTCAAGGATTGAATATTATGAAAAGATGAGAATATGTGGGAAGAGGCAACAGAGGCACATATGTTCCAAGAGGTGTATTTAACAGTGCAGTGAAGTACCTAAAGACTAAAAAACTGCCCGAGATGGATCAAATAAATAAGAGAATCACGAGGAGTCACAGAGGTTTGCAAAGCAAAAAATTCATAAAAAGAGAGCTAAGATCATCATTTTTATTTATCTTAGGCAGTTGCTAAGCTATAAGACCTCTGAAGGATATTTATGAGTTATCACTCGTATACAAACACTAAAATTAATATTTGGTGAGTTTACTCATGAGGGAAAAGTAAGGAAAAAATGAAGGAAGATGATTATGCTGGAAAAAAATTTTGATTTAGGGAGAACAAAGCAAATGAGGATGCCACACACTGCCTAATGGGTCGTCTGTCAAACATAGATTCAATTTAACGAATTCCAAAGAAATTGCCCAGAGCCACGATGAATGAATTAATTTAAATACATTGGTTAACTTCAGATCTATGTTTGAAACTCGCTTCGGAAGAAATAATTTAGACATGACGTGTACCTGTCCTTGAAGTGCACGCTAACTTATGTCAATCAATTTCATTATTACAATTTTTTGGGTTAATTGCCGTACACTCCATCAGTATGTGACTGCAATATTGGCACTATGATATTTCCTTACTCAATCCCTTGCATGTTTATCTTTTGCTGGTAAATTAATTATTTACCGTTAACGATATGTACTACACCCATAACTTTTCGTCTTAATTTTTAATCTTTAGTAAAATGTAGACGTAATTGAGAGGCCATAAAACAATGAAATCCAACTTTAATAAAAATTAATACAGAACCACGAAGACACCGTTCGAAGTTAACACGAAGAATAAAACGATAGCTTATTTAAAAGTACCTACCTGTTTTACATCGTCCATTACATCTAGATGGAGTGTACTTCCGACAAAGCATATCTGTTTGCATATTCCATGTAAATCTAAAACGAATAGAAAATAAAACACTCGAAATAAGGCATCAAATAATGAGTCATCCTTAACCATAAGTTAATTATTACATCATATAAACCGGCAAACAGGTAAAATGACTACATGTGAGAGAGCAAAAGGTGCACGGTTAAGTATTAATGGTTATTCTTAAGTAAATAAAGCATTTTTTCAAAACGTAAAACGCCCGATCTTAACAAAATCGCACAAAAACTTTGTATCACAATTAATATAATGCATAAAACACCTGAAGCTGCCGCCAGTTCCGACGTTCCATTTGCGCTGAGATTGGATAAAATCCATTTGTTCACGCAATTATCTTCAATCATTGCCGAATGAAATGCAAATTTAAAAAAGTGTGCACAGTCTTCAACGATGCAAATGATAGGCTTGTTAATTCAGATGAAACTAAAACTAGATGATACATTTCAATAGGAACCGCAAGTAAACTTGTATCGGCAGAAAAACACTCAAGTCTCTTAAAACGCCATAAACTCAGAAAAACATTTTCAGCAGCAGAAATTTGACCGGGGCATTTTCCTCGGAATAAGTCGAATGTTTCAAAAGTGAAAACAATTGACAATCGACAATGAACTGCGCTCCTGACAGAAATACCCATTAAGTTCATGAAAATAATCGGAAAGCGTTCGTTATATTTAAAATTAGGTCTTATATTTTATCATGAAACTATGATAACGGGCATAGTGTAGCAGCTTATGTACATTGAGTTGTATATTTACGCATTGGTGTGAAATAAATGCTTAAGCCTTGAAGTATTTCTTCGTGTTTTATTTCATGAGATAATGGATAACGGCCTACTGTACTCAAGACATTGAAGTGTGCCAGTGTTCTGAAATGCAATATCTGTGAAAAATAGGTATATATTAATATCCTTAGTTGAAAGAAGATTCACTATTATTTGGCAGTACAAGAAAGCTCAGTGCAGTAGGTGTAGAAAGCTTTCTGTGCTGCAGGCAATAGAAATTAATTCCTGGCCAAATTTAAATTCAGATTCAGCGATTTTACATTAAAAATGTACCAAAATAAAAATAGAACTCAAGAGCAAAAGTTCCGGATAAGTTTATGCTTTAGTATCATGAAATAGCCGGAAAACAGTATGAGATAGAGAAAAAACTGTAGTGAAAATATATTTCATTTACATTGTGCTCCAAAAATTCTACTATAGAGTATAGTGCATTATCTGGAAGCCACGATTTCAGAACTTCACTGAATTCCTTAGTATAGACTGACCTTACATCGGATGGTTGTGTGTTGAACATTTCTATTCCCATGTTTGCATGATGTGGAAGATTTTCTGAGCTCACAATAAGTACCATCAAAATATTAATATTTCTGGCCTTATATAAATGTATGATATTGAGTGATATTTGCTGAGATTTTCCTTGATATGCATTAGAGTTTTATGCATGAAGATGCTATGTACTATTGGTATGCTTAGCCTTCAAGAGGCCTAAATATTTCCATTGGCTAAGAGAAAGACATAGGTCTAATAGCCTTTTTCTGGTGTATAAAGATTTGGGGCATTTCCCCAGAACTAACCCAATTGGTAATAAGACATTGAACTAGAGAATAGTGCATTGTTCTAAAGTAACTGGTAGGAATTAGCATGATATATTTTCTTAACATATATCGCTAGAGGTATATAGGAAGTCTTTGATTTGACCAAAATATGTCGATCCCAGGTTGGGCTGATCAATGTGGATTCCCAGGAATTTAATTAAAGACTAATTGGGCTCTTACTCAAATATGATTGAATTTAAACTTCCTCTACTTGTGTATTCATTAACCTGAGTTTGCTTATGGACAAGTAGTAGTAATTAGGGGAGGCAACTGAGAGCAGAGATCATTTACACCAGAAGGGAGAGGTAGGTAATCTGTTGGGGGAAGTATGTTTGTATGGATAATGGAGGGTTGAGTGTAACTCAGCTTTTGGAATTAGCCAATTCTTAATGAAAGGTGCCAAGTGGTCCACAATTTAATGCCCCAGCCAAATGTGGCATAATCACAGAAAGTGGTCTCAATAGAGCACCCCAAGTATGGATTGGGATATCATTGAAAAATCTGGTCACCCGCAGAAATTGAACCCAGGCCCTTGTGGTCGGAAGCCAGTATCATAACCACTGCCACATATCGTTTGGTGGACAAGTAGCTCAGTGAACGGTACATTTTCGGGTACTCCTAAATATTGTTCTATTTAATCAGATTTATTGCAGTAGGACATGTATGAAAAGCCAATTAATTCCAAACAAGGGGTATTTCTGGCCTTATTTGAAATACTTAAAGTCTGAGTGACTTATAATATATGTATATAAAACCATAAACACAGTTTACAACCCAGAGGTCATTTTGTTGAGTAACGGTTGAGTTCACCCCATACTAAGCCCAACAGTGTTTGAAATTCATATAGGGTAAAATGCCTATGCCGCTGACGGTTTCCCAGGAAGTTCAGGCACCTGAAAAAGCTCTATGCCTAGATGAAGTTAAGGCTAATAAGTTACAGGTTATAAGGTATGGTGCCCCTAAATATTGTTCTTACATAAACAGGTTCGTTGTGGTCAGACAAATATGAAAAGCTGACAAATTCGTAGAAAACATTTTTCCATATGTGATCCATACATAAGTGAGCTAATTGTATTAGCAAGAGTAAAAAATTTTAGAGAAAGCAATACTTGAATAAAAGAGACTCTTACTCTATTTATAAGCTAAGGTCAACATGATCGATGCATTTATTGCATAAGTTGGGAGTTCAAAGAGCATGGAAATCAGTGGAGCAGCTATAGTTTGAATATTATAAAGTGTCAATTAAAGGGGCATGACCTCTAGTGAATAAGTCATAAGAAGAAGGGCATCAAGTTATCAGAGGGTTCTCTGGACTAGATTCAAGTTGATCACCGATTGGCTGGGAAACTGATGGCCCAATTTCTTGAATGAGACAAATATTCTGCTGCTGGAGTTGTTCTGATTGAGTGAATTGCAGACAATGGGTAGCTAAGTGGTCGAGAGAGGAAATACTGACCATCACTGTCTTTGATGGAAAGGGGAGCTGGTAAAAATCTATTTGATTCCGTACCCTATAGTAGTATACATACTAAATTTCACATTACATACCTCTATGAGCAGCCTTTTGTGTTGTCTTCAAATGCACTGCACAGTTAAAAAAATTCTTTTGACGTATCTTTGGATGGCCTTCTTCAGATTCTTCTTTCCTCTGTTTTCCTCACAGTCTCTCTCTACTGATCCACTGAAACCATTACCATCTATTTCTCATTCAATGGATCCATTTTTTGATGCATTGGTCAATCTTTTTTTACAATTGTACTCTCCTCATTAATTTTGAAAACTCAAACCTGTAAGGTTTCCATTTGATTGGAAGGCCAAAGCTGTAAATTTGGTAAATAACCAATATTAGCATCTTTAACCAAAGTGGATTATTGAAATTACATACTGTAGAAATTTTATTTGAAAGTTACTTTGCAAATTCATCAGTGGGACATTTTGTGGTTTATGCAATAAGAGGAAGGTGCATTTAAAATGCCATACTTGCCATTAGTTTTCTGGTGCTCTAGCACACTGATGGTGTGATTCATGAATAACCAAGACATTGTAACATTTACAAAACAGGATGTGAGCTCATAGCTAAGCAACTGCCAGACCAGAGAAAAATTTTGCATACTGATACTGTGCCCTAGTTTTACACAGGATTTGAACCTAAATAATCATAGGATGACTGCTGAGTTAGACAAAAATAATCACTCGACCTTACTAGACACTAAATTTCGAGGGTTTTTTTTTCAAGCTTTCTACCGAGATTGATAAGATCTTTAAAATTCTCTGAGTTATACAGGTATTCCGAATGAGAGCCTCATTAAACTGATTATTAGTGAAAGGAATTTATACAATTGCAATAATTAGTCTAGTTTTCCACCATATCATAAATTAATAGCCAAGGCCCCGGGATTTGCCTGGATAGAAATTGTGACTTTTTGTGACAGAAAAAAATGTATTGGTGCATGTTAACACCACTTCCTTTCAAAATTGTGCCGACCCTCCTTCCCAAGGAGAAGATGAGAAGTAATGGCAAGAGTCAGTGTTTTTCATTGATAGTCCTCATCACTCTTTAAGGGTGCTTCCCTTGGCATGGCTCTGCATGCATACTGGCCCATCACTTGAGGAGAAGGGGTTGTTAAACCCGAGGACGATTGATGAATTAGGGAAAGAAGAAGTGAGATCGGGCAAGATGAGAGGGTTAGCCACCAGGAATATTTCATTCTTGTAATATATTGAGTTTATTATTTATGTTGTTTAAATTGGGCATCAGTTCACTCATTTGCTGTTGGACTTTCAGCAGCTTTCATTTTAAATGATCTTTTCGGATAAGTTAGCGATCTTACTATTTTCTGCTGGTTGCCCTGATATTTGGGGTATTATGAAATAAGTTTTACCTATAGACCTTCCAATACAGCAGTCTCCTTATCACTAACCTTCAACACAGACTCAACAGTTACAATGGTTTGTCCATATTTAAGGTATATTTTTTAAATCTATAGCTTCTTCTTTTATGGAGAATACACTTTGACTAATTTATTTCCATTGAAATAAGTGGGATCATTTTCACATAATACTCTTGACAGTGAAATTTACTTAGGTACAGGAATTAAGTCATTGGCTCCTCTCCTTTCCCTATGCATGATAGCTAGAGATGACCTCACTCAATTCTAAACACTGTAAAGTCATGCCTCTTTTAGTGCAAAATGGGTCTTTCAGCTAAAATTTAACTTTTAAAATGATGATATGGATACTTAACCACTGTACAAACAATCAACTTTGTATTTATTTTACACAGCTGACATTTTAAGTGAATGTAGGTACTCTCCGTTGATATTTTTCTTTCATTTTGATTAGTATATGAATCAAATAGCAGAAATGAATGCAAAGCCATTTCATTACCTCCAGTACAATGCAGTCTTCATTTTCTGTGACAGTTTCAAAAGTCTATGAAGTTGAGTGAAAAATTGAAGGTATATACAGTTCATTAAACGAAGAAGTCCTTAAAAATTTGTAGAAAAGCATGCATCTCCAGTATGAAATAAGGTGATTCAGTGCTTTGAATATGGATAGCATCAGAGTGACTAAGCACATAGATTTAAGTTCCCAACATCCACATTTAAAACCATCATTTTCACTAGGGAATAAGATCAATTTCATCCATCATGGCTCCTGTGGAAAAAACTCATGCATTCAAGTAATACATTATTATAAAAAATGAAAGAGACTTCTTTTAAGAATTTATTGAAAGTGGTAGAATGATGTTCTTTAATTTGGTCTGTTATTAGTGCAAGAATGTATTTGGTATTTTATTATATCACAGAATGTTCTACATTGCCTTTGAAAATAATAATAGTAATCATAATAAAAGTCCATATCCAAGCTTTGAAATGAAATCTTTTGTTTTTATTATCTTAACTGGAGTTTTGTCTTGTATAGAATGCATCACTTGCTCCTTGGCTAAAATTTACATTGCCTGAAGACTCTTTGCACATACTCTGTGTGCAAGGCATGACTGTACAGATAGCACCTTTATTATTAATAAGTATACAGTTAACAGGGAAGACACAAGGACTGACAAAAAAATCCCATGATATTCCAGGATTTCCAGATCTCCACAACAAATTTCCAGTTCCTTTTTTTCAGTGTTTCAACTGATTCAATTGGTACAATTTTTGAAGATCCTCCAGTTTTCCATGAATAAAAAGCCTCCATTAAACTTATTCTTCATGATAGAAATACCCGTAATTGCAACTGACTGCATTCTTACCACCACACTATAGCATGTATTTGATTTTCACAGGGCGGATCAGTTAGCCACATCAGACCTGCATCCAGCGTAGACGTGAGTGACCTAAGGGGTGGGAGGTGATTCTTCTGAAATATTGATGCTGCAGATGAAATTAGCTTCTTAAGAGACATTACTCAGAATAAGTGGTCACAAATAGGACTTTTGCTATCATTTTTTGTGTCAAAAGATTTCACAAATATTTATTTGATTGAGTTTTCATCCTATATACTTTTGTACATAAAATAATTTATTAGTCTGATTGGCACATTAAGCCGCCATCTAAGAATAAAAATAAGGTGAAAATCCTATGATAAAAGGATAAATATTTACATGTATTTTCATTAAAGAATAGCAGAGCACACCAATGCCTTTAGATTTCATCAACAAAATATTTGCTAAACACAAGTATGAGGTTAGAGATCCTACTTAGGATTCATATAAGAGTTTAATCAGTTAGCTATAATATATTTAATTAGGGCTTTGATGAATTAGCAAGATTGATTGCCAATTTTTCTTACTGATGATTTTAAGGGTAAAATAAGCATTCCTAGCTTTCTACCACAGCCAGAGCTGGACCTGATGTGGGCTAAAACTTGCATGTCACCTGCCATTCTGCTTTAGCGTGCCTGATTTGCCAGCTCTAACCTGAAATATATATCCTGAGATTTGCTCAACAGAACTGAGATGACATTTTATGACATAACCATTCTGATGGGGATACAAGGAGTACTTTCTGACACAGAGTACCTTAGCAAACTAAGCATAATAAAAAGAGGTTGAAAGTAACATGATTGTTCAATTGTTCCCAGCTCAACTTTGTGGAAATTCATGTTTATTAAATGAAGAATACAAATTATCTTTCCACTGTCCGAGAACAGCGGAAAGATGCGTAGTATTCTTCATTTAATAAACATCATTGTTCCTATAGCGAAATGACAAAAGTGGCACAGTCTGTGGGTTGAGCTTACTGTACATCAAGATGTTTGCATTATGTAATTTTGCATAGCATGGTTTCACCTTACTTCTGGCTACTATCAAATTGATTCCTAAGCTTAGCTATTAGGGGAGGCAACCAACAGCTAAGGTCATTTTCACCAATAAAGATTGGTGTGAAATTTATTAGGGGTAGGATTTCCTGCTAATGGTGGAAGGGTAGAGAGAATCTAGGAATCAGCATTAGCCTACTCTTAAATAATGGGACCAAGGGGTCCACAGTTCAATGTCCCATCCGATAGACAACAAACTCACTTAAAGTGCTCTCCACATAGCACCTCAAGTGGGGATCAGGATTACACAGAAAAATCTTTGCCACCTATGGGATTCAAATCCAGGCCTTTAGGGTAGAAAGCTAGTACATAGGCCACTGCACCCGAGTGGGAAGCCAGTAAATTGCCCACAGCAACAACTCAATCCCCAAGTTGACTCCTGCACAAACAAAATGCTACGACAGCTTTATATTCTTTTTTTTTAAGTTAGAAATTTATTTACTCGTATATTCAAAATTCAGAATAAATTCGAGGCATTTGAAGATTTTTATTTCAATTCCAACAAAATTGACAGATGATGAGGTTTGATTTAGAAAGGTTTTGTAAATAAAGGCATGTGTGCTCATCATTTTTATGCAGTGTGCATATTTTCATAAATACTGAAGAGTTTGACACCAACTTGATGTTCATTACAACCACATATATCTGGAGTTATAGTAATGATTCTGCTTTCCTCCAAATATTTTAATCACCACTTTACCTTTGGTTTCCATACTTGATTTTCAGACAAAAATATTTCAAATTTAATCTAATTTATACTGAAGTTTAATTATAAATTGGCATTGAAATAAAATTACAGCACCTTTCATTATCCCCAATATAAAGTCTTCTACAACACCAATTAAAAATGCCAATAAAAATAAGCCAAAATTAAATTTACCCTATCAACTGTCCTTCCAGCCATCCAGCTCTAGCTGAATAAATGGTGGAGGAGTCAGTCCACATTTCCAAAGAAGTAATTGTGTACTTTCCCATTGGCTTGTAGGAGTTTCTCCACAATAAGATACTTTTTGTTAATATCTGGAGTAACAACTAGCCTGTAACTACACCCAGTACAGTGAAACTTATCTTTAACATTTTTATTTTGTGGACTCAGGTACCATTTCCACAATTTCATCACTTTTTGTAATGTATTACATATTGATAATCTTAAGAAACTAAGAACATTCAAACTGCCTAGAAACAAATCAGTTTGACTGCTAAGGAGATTTTTAAAATAAGTGGTTGTTACCTGTGGCTACAGGTAGAAAGTTCATTCCTTTGAGTTTATATAGTCATACTTCAAAAATACATAACATAAATAAAGGGGTCAGCCATTATTAATGTTTCTCGATCACAAAAAGTAATTAATAAAGTTGTAATGGAAAGAAAAAAGTTGTTCATTGGTCAAAAACTTGGTTATTGATTAATAACCACTCTTCAATCTTCAAATAGTCCAGCTCTAATTGAAAATCATAGTGTTAGCTATGCACTTGGTCCCTTCACTAAGGGAACATTCAAGTCCAAGATCATCTCGTTAAGTGAAAAACAGCAGAGCTTTGCAGATAGGTTCAGTGTATGTTACCCAACAGTTGAGAAAGTAACCATTTCATCAAGAACAACATACGGTTACATGCCAAACCAATGTCAGGAAAGTGTGCCCAAACAAAACAAAAAATAATACTGTTATAACCAAAGAATTAATTCAATTTAGTAAAATATTTTGAGTAAAATATATAACCATTAAATATTTGTATTAATTGATACTAGTATGCATGAGTTTAAGGCAATTTATTTTGTAAGCCTCATTATGTTTTGGTCAAAATCATGACCTCTCTTACCCCTTTATCACAGGGGTCAATCCCAATAAAAATATAGAAATTATCAATATTTTGCAGGATTTCAGCAGAGAGTAAGTTCCATTTTTTCTGCTGATTTCCTTCATTAGATATTTTATAGTAAGGTGTTTAATAATAAAATAGCAAGTAGTAATATGGCATGTATTAAAAATACAAAATTTTTGCAGTTCCTTTGCCTTGATGTTACTGAGGGACGAATTCATAAAAAAATATAAACTAACCAAAGGCAATAATTCCCTTAAATTCTTACCTATGAATATTATCAAGAAATATTTAACTTCAATAGACTAAAAAATTCCACTGTTGAGACATATTGTTGACTCAGCACAAAGAAATACATTTCCAGTAATGTACCTCATTCAAAATACTTTAATTCGTCATCGTATGCTTTACAGTTAATCTTTTAGATACATCAATTTTTTAACTTATTACTTTACATGCAATAGAGTGGTTTATGGATGACATGGGATGGTAAAATTTTCCATAATGTATGTTGCTTGAAAATTTCCAGTATTATAACTTCATGGTTTCATTCAGGAGAGCCTCACAACTCAAGAAATCATTTTTATTCCTTAAGACAGCAAATCATTAAAGATAATTCTACCGGCTTCTATAATATTAAACCTAAAAGCTCTCAAACCAAGTCAAGGCAAATTATACACACAAGTCCCAGGGGTATTGTTTTCATTCACACAATGAGATTCATGGAGCAAAATTCAGATATTCTCCAAATCTGCCAGTACATTATCTTAATTACATATTCACTTCCAAGTAACTCAACTTTAACAATGAAGAATTCAGTTTTCCAGTGATTTGTTTTCTTCTAGCATTTGTTTAAACAGAAGTACAAAATCTTCATTTGATAGATTTTGCTCTCACATAATTTAAGTGCATTCAAACAACTTAAAACTCTTTACAAGATTAATTATTTATTAACATTCTACCATAAAACATGTTTCACACCATGAATCCTTTGAAACAAAATTTCAATCATATTAATGAATAATACTCAAAACAGATCTTTGAAGAAAGCCTACTTCATTTTGATATCTTCATTACTTATAGCACCACCAAAATCACATAGCCAAATACAATGCTTCTCATATTTTTTTAATTATATACCCTTTCAGGCATGAATAATGATGAAACTGTTTCAAATGAACCAATGCACCACTTAACCATGGCAGTTACTACGAGCTGTTACATTGACAGTTAATAGTTTTTGAACACTTAACAAATGGCAGTCAAATACTTCCCTGGTCAACATTCAAGCAGTGCTTTTCCATTCATAATTTCACACAAATGCCATGCTCTACTGTAAGAATCAATTGTGAAGTACAGGAGCAGTATGATAGAAGCAATTTACATGGATGATTGAAAAATTGTTATTATAAAGAATAAAACTGATTAAAACAGACCAAACTGATAGTCAATGAAAAAATTGGATATACAGAAAAATCATTTATTATCAGTTCACTGAAGCATTTACATTGAAATGGCAAAGATTCACGAGTGATCAATATGGGCCTTTTAAAGATTTATTTTCCCTAGGAGAGAGTGAACTGAAGAATTTTCAATTATACAGAGCCTGGTCTAGCCAAAAAATAATTAAATATCTCTTGAGAAATAGCATTCGCGGCTTATGTTCACAATTCATTACATAATTCTTTTTTTAACTGCTGATATACACACATAAAATAATATCTGCCACATAACTCACAGGAAAAAGTTTAAAACTCATGGTATCATAGCTCAGAACAAAAATAACATGGCCCCATTGGCAGGTGGGTAAGAGTACTGCTTGGCAAATGCCATTGAAAAATATATTAAACAAATGGATGACCTCCAAACTTGATTTTTCTTCCACCTATGTTTGCAATACTGGAAGAATGTATTTGTTGTGTGCATAGTATTGAGAAGTATCATTCATGTAAGAAAAGATTTGATTTGATTTTTTGCATAAATCACATGGAGTAATACAAACAATATTGATTACAACAGCCAATGAGCAACAAGTCAAATACATACATTTACATAACAAATAACTAATAGGACAGTCAAAAAATCTAATGAACTAACTAAAGTGACCCACTCTCGAATCACACAAACAGTCCAAGGAAACTAGGGAAATGTGGCTGCATTATGAATAGTTTCTACATACAATACAAAACTGGTCAAGACTATCACCATAATCAATTGCACAGATTTACAAAGAGACCTTGGCAAAATTTTGAAGGGATAAGTCAAGAGCTATTGAATATGATAGCCACAGTGAAAACGTGCAAGGAATATGAATGTAATTGGTGAATGGACACGGCAGTAGGTTCTACTTTCTTCTATACAAAGTATTATTTCCAAAAACTCAGGTTAGTAAAAATGTTTTCGCAAAGGTTACAGTCTAGAACACACAAACATTGTTTAGTACATCAACCTGAAAGGGAATCTACCGTACACAAAGTAATAAGGCCACAGACTGAAAAGAGAATGTAGTTAAACTACAAACTTTTTTGTGAAATATTTTGTGAGATCTGTTATGTTCAATTAAGTCACAAAGTTTCCAAGAAAAGTGTGCTATACACAGTCAATTCATTCTTCTCAGTAGGCCCTCGAGGAAGTCCAGAAGTATGGCATCAGCACTTTAATACCCATATTTGTGCACTCACCGCAAGTATCATGGGGCCACTTCTTCCCGTGCCCCATTTCACATTCACACCATTTGCTTTTTTTCTCTCTTGCTTCACTTCTCAATGGAGGCATCATTATTCCAGGGCCCAGGAGTTAACCTCCCCCCTGCAAGCGGCAGCAAAACATTGGAAGAAATCTCATAGTCCCACAGAGATTGGAAAACAACAAGTGACATTTGATTAGATAACCATAGGGGAAGACCCTCCTGCCAGTCCACACTTCACAACATTATTTACAGTTCCATTTTTTAGACTTGGGATCCTCAGTTCCATCCATTTAGTCTTAAAGAAGCACACATAGTGTTTTTTTCTTCGTCTTCTGCTTCTTTTCGGGTGACTTCTTATTAATTTGTCGAACTAGGTCATAAAATATCTGAAAAATTACAACATACAAAAAATATGATGGTCAATTTCAAAGCCACAAGTATAGCTGAAAAATAAACAAGAGTCAGGAAGGAGTCAAAAGAAAAATGGCCATAAAAAACTAATGCGCTCAGCATTGTTAGTTTTGAACATGAAAAAAATTATTACACCCATCACATTTTTCAAACTATTTGTAAATGCTGAAATTCTCATTAGACAAACTCAACACATGAGCAGAGAAAAAAAATGCCACAATATTCATTTCATGCAACAATTTCATTGAATTAATATTTTAAATTAACTCCCTTGATCATAAGTACTCATGGGTGATTGCTGAATCAAGAGACAAACTTGGTTTATTTTTGAGTAAACTTCAGTGCACAACTATATCCGTAATACCAAAACAATAAAATCACAGACTACCCTATGTAGCCATGGAAATTAAGCTTGATGGGTCAGTAATAGAGCTCTAGTGACTCTCATTCCACTTAGTGGCTAAAATATCAACTTCTTCCAATCCTGTGGGAGATTAGTCTATTAAATCTTCCATTATGACTGGCCACATAATGGAAGATTTCCTGTTCTGTGTGAAAGATCACTTTCACGCAGAGCAGATAGCAACAGAACAAGTGGAATTCCAAGAGAAACAAGTTAATTATTTCAATTAATCATACATAGACATCAGACTCAAAACGATCAAATTCCATAAATATACCCTAGAAGAGATACTGACCAAAAATGATCACAATTTGCACTTTAAAAAAATTGTCATTAGAGTTTTAGGAAAAAGTCACTGAAAGCATATTAATAAAATTATTGGTCATTGCCATAATTGGCCTTTTATCATGGGTCACTACACAACAAATAGCTGATTTCCTAAACATACACCACTGATTGACCATACCAGTCATTGAAGAAAGAACACCCAACATTTTTATGCTAACATTTGAGAAAATTACACTTACATCCTGAAAATAAGAATCTTTTTGCCTTTAGTGCCGGATAAAAAATGTATCCCTCACCCAAATTCAGAAAATTGTGCCATGAATTTTACTCTAAAGTTTGAGTACGTTTCACAAACTTTACTCAATATATAGCTGTAATGCATACCTGACTTAAATTGATTTTTGTCAATTTCAAACACAAACTCCAGGAAAATTTCCTTTCGAATGTTAATTAGGAATGTTCATTAGCTAAAATACCAATATGTAGCTAAGCATAATGCAATCAAATTTTAGCAGCTGGAAACATATAAGGCCTAAGGTTAATGCTTTAAGCTAGAGTTTTGCAGGTTTATTGCAGGAAAACAAGTATTGCAAAGGTTTTCCATTACACACTATAAAAATACCAACATCAGAACAACACATGAACTTGAAATAAAAAATAGTAGCTTAATCCTCAGATATTTACTATCAATGTAGCTTTTTTGCATGTTTTTTGCATTGCCTCTTGGGAATATTATTAATTTGAAAGTGAACTTCCTCACTATAAACTGAAATATTAAAATAGAAGCAGATTTCAGGCACTCATATTGTTGGCTTCATCATTTCAAGGGTTATGAGAATTTTCAATGAGTACAATAGGTAAAGCATCAGCTGCAATACACTTTATAATAGCTGAAAGCAAATAGAAAAATAATTGTGCATACATGAAAATATCATGTCAGTTTGTCCTGACTAAAATTACTTTTAAGAAACTTATTAACCAAAAATATCCTGTTTTGATGGAAAAAATTAACACATCTGTAACTGAATCTAGACTGCACCTGGTGATCAAATAGATTATTCCCGAATTGCCTAAGTAAATCAAGTAATTTAAATCCTTAACTTAACAATGATACAAGGTAAATTGAAACTGGTAACACAAAAACATTTCCATTATTTACATTTTCCATTATTTACATTACTCATCTTTGTGTATTAAACCTTTGCACTTGCATGAATGAAAATATCCACAGGACTAGGAATAAAATCAATGATATTGCATTACTAGATGATTATAAACGGGTGAATTAAGTACCAACTTCAGAAAGGGATTGTTTTACTATTAAAATGTATTTTGAAGAAAGAATACTCAGAATTGATAATGATTGAGTGTTATTTTAAAATGTTGGGTCATGACACACATGTGGAATTTCCTCTCTCTCTTGAACATTGTGGGCAGAAGAAACAAATTGACTTCTCATAAATTTATTGAAGGCTATCCTGCAAATACAGCACAACATGAGCCAGGCCAGTTGCTCCAAAGTACACAAAATTGTAAGAGATTATGATAGAATTATTTCCACTAATCACAATAACATAAATAGTATGCCAGTTAAATGGAAGATCAATCTTTCAACTTTAAAATTTGAATTTTTATGACACAATTGTTTTGTTACTTTATAAAAATAAAGATCCTAGTTTGGGGAGAAAACATTTCATATAAGGTATTTATTTCAGCAATAAGCATTATGGTAAGCATCCTAATTATCAATGATAATGTAGAAAAATTCTCCATTAATTGAAATTCATAAGCAAACTTTCTCTCTATTTAAAACTGAATAAATATTACATAACTTTTAGCCATGTGGTCACATGAAAACAATATACTGAAGGAATTACATGCATACTAGAATAATCCTAAGTTCAAAACTATGATTGCGCATTAAACACTTTCAACCTTTCCACTGCAAACTACTATTATAAGCAGTTGATAGGGGAGAAAAGTATGAGGTCATCTGCACAATTATGGATAGATGAGTCCGTTGGAAGAGGTAACATTTTTGGGGAATGAAAAAGGGTAGAGAGAGACCCAGTGTTGGCATTAGCATAGTCTTGGCAAAGACATGACAATTTAACATCCTATCCAATGGACAGTATGCTCTACTTGACGTGCACTCAATCTCCAATTAGGTATTAAAAAACTTCAAAAACATTCTGCCACCATCAGGATTTGAACCCAAGTCCTTGCGGTGGGAAGCCAATATCAATAGTCATTGCAATAAACTGACCCCAGAAACTTCGGCGCAGAGCTTTTAAAATAGAAGAAAAGTGTTATTTAGTCCAAACAGCCAAGAGTGAGATCAGAAACTCATTTGAGGTCAAATACATATTCCTAACGTGTGTGGCTTATGTAAGAGAATATGATAAATAACTTGTATATTTCACAATGCAAATGTTCAACTCCAGTATATTGATAAAATGTCAATTTTAAATTAATCCTTTTTCATAAAAGAATCAAATCAAAATGCATTAATTCTTGTTAGCCAACATATCTCCTAGTAATTGCAATTAATTGCATTTTATGGACAGAAATTATTTAATCTTTTAAATATTGTCTCTAATCTAATCTGGATTTGGGAGGGCTCTTAAGTGAATTATGGTTAACTTACTCTCATTCATAAATAAAGGATTCTATGACAATTGGAATATTAACATAAATAATTATTTTCTTTGCTTGAGGGAGGAAACTAGGTAGATAGGAACATTCTTGGAGTATCTTAGTCACAAAATAATGGAAAATGAACAATTAAGTGATACAAAAATTTCACCATTGAACTTTTGAGATGATATTCTACATTTTTTCTGATGATAGTTCGGATAAACTATGGGCATAGAGAACTACCTAAATTTTAGTTTTGTCACAACTATAGTGTTAAGAGGAGTAAACAAAGGGTATTAATTTTTTTGATAGACACAAATTGTATTTTTTCCAAAAACAGGTGTTCAAAAATAGAACTTACTGTACTACAATCCTTATTTCATAATATTACTATAAAAAATTCACTGTTTAGACAAACATCCTGCACTTATTAAGGTAATCAACACAATCTATTCTTGGATTTTGACTATGGAGAAGAAATATGAAACATTGCATAGGGAAATAAATCACACAATAACATACAGCACTTGTTTGTCAATGCATCTTATGCTTTTACTAGAATTCAAGAAAAGTCTTCAGTTCAGTACATTTTCTTTCAGTTATTTCAATGTGGATTCCATTATAGTGTTTTTATCTCTAATTGGAGAAGTTTTTTGATAATTTGGTATTCAGAAAATTTTTCACATTCCATAATCAAGTAAAAAAGGGATTCTATATCACTTACAGAACTTCACTGTGTTACAGCTTAGTAATGATGTTCTTCTTTTATTTCCCTTACTCATATTTCTGATGATATATACATTTTTCATTATATCCTTCAACAGCAAAATCAAGTGACAGCTGTAGTTACGGTAAGAAAGAAATATTTGTGCTGAGTAAACTTGGTTTCAGAATAAGAATAGAGAGTCTAATGAATGTGGATAACAGATTTACCTGATGATAGCTAGAGAGGGAGGTACACTATGTTTCTAATGTACATCTTTTCACTAGCATTTCCTGTATCGTCAAAGAAACTGATATCTGTGAAAGTGGTCCAGATATTGATTTTTATTAAAATTACATTTCAATCAAGATATGATAAATCACATCAATAAAAATCAAATTTTTATATTCAGTGAACTCTGAAAAGTAAAAGATTGAACTAAATTTTTGCAAATATTGTACTGCATAAATGGATAGCTATAACACAGTGTTAAGCGAGCCATTTTCTTGCACACATGCATCCATTGGAGCAAAGAGTCCATTGTGCCATACAATATTTCCCCAAAGCTTATGACCATATTCAATGAAAAAACTAACTTGGACACCAATCCGAAGAACTAATTATGATGGCTGATACAACATTTCTAGAATTCAAAATGATTTGAAATCAATCCAAAAAATGCTGATGCCAAAAAAGCCTAACCATCAGAGGATCGATTAGTTTGATATTTGTATCCGATTCAATAACTTTGGTTAGAAATAATATGGAACTAGGGTACTTTTTGCCACACAAATACACAAAGGTTATTGTAAGCCTTTTCGAGAATTAAGCCAGGAAAGCACACACTTTATAAATTGACAGTAAAAAAAAGCCCAGAATGTCCATGGAATAGAAGAGCCTTAACTTGACAATGGAAGGAACAAGGGCAAAAATAAGGAGAGGAATGGCAATTGCAGCATATGATCCTCATCTTAGTCACAGAGAGAAATTTCGAGGAAAAATAAACTCTTCCATTATACTAGATAGGCAAAATATCTAAGTATATGAAATATACATAAAACAGGACATATACATGATAAGTACACATCAAACTTCAGATTTAGGATGATTCAGGATAATCTTGGATCAAAGAGGCAATGAATGAACTAACCCAGTATTTATGGTGACAACATTAAAAAGTTTAGAGTATAAAATTAGCACTTTCAATAATTTTAAAATGAATCAAATGTGCATATGATGTAAACCACATAAAATGGAAAATAAGCCCAAAATGTCATTCAAAATTGGCCTCAGAAATTATGTCGAGGTTATGTGTCAGGAGCCATTAAAAGGACTAGGCGGATGCCATCTGTTGAATTACCTTGGAAAAGATTTTCCTCAATAACTCCTTATTGTCCCAAGATGATGCACTTCAATTAATGAGTGAACTTTAATCTCTGACTCAGGAAGTGAGGAGGAGGGATACAGTGATATCCTGATTAACCAGAATATCAATAGAATGAGTTATGCGTGGAGTTTACTTCTCTTTGACTTTACTCACAAAATAATTGGTCATATTGAGGCCAATTCATTGTCCTACAGTGGTCCATCAACATTATCGATGATTCAATTTAAAAATATAAATCATAAACCTACTTCAATATTTTATGGTGAAACATGTATACTTTTGATATTGAAAGACAGTGCTCACAAAAATGTCAATTAATGAATGAATCCATAGCCATCAAAAACCTTATAAGCTTGTGCCTGAAATTTGTACATATGGATTCATTATTTCTGAACTTTGTTTACATAATATTACATTTTCAATGTCCATATTTATTTTCATTGCATTATCAGATGTAGATTGGAAATTTTGCATTTCCTATTGATTAAACATACGAGAATTTAACATATGTCCTAAGATATTTTTAAATGATTATTTACGAAGTTAAAATTTATTTGGTAGGTTTTTATTAAAGTTTTCTATTTATTTCTTTTACTTAGGTACCTTAGGTGATTTTTGTGACTAGTTTCACATTCATTTTATCTTATTGAACTATACTTACTCTTTATAGGTTATCTGTTTTTTTTTAAATTTTGCTTAAATTTATTAGCTCAGATAGTATTTCATATCAATAGTTTTAGAATATTTATCTTAATGCGGTATTTACTCTAGGACAGTTTTTTGGTCATTAATCCTTGTCAGTAATTGTTTTAAGATATGCTTTGTGTGTAGTTTATTTATATTTAAGCCAACTTCTATAACCAAAGGTTCATGTTTATTAATGTTACCTTATCAATTAATGTTTTATTCCACAATTAGCCTTTGTCAGCATTTTTTCATTTGTGTTGTTTTTTTACTTTTTGGGATTTTTCTATTTAGTGAACCGGTGATTCCCTTTGCCAAGGTTTGGCAAACGACCTATGATTACCCAGTTGCATTTATGTAGAGAGCTATATTTTTACCAAGGGCATTACTAAATGCTTACACTCTCCAAACACAACATTACACCTAAAGATTATTATCCGTAGTGTATATAATTGAAAATAAGATTTAACAAGCAATCAAATGAAGTATAGATTCAAACACAGTGGTATCACAGGAAAATATGCATGAATAGGAGCAAACATAGTGACTTAAAAAGACGATGTTCTCAGTTATGAAATCAAGCCCCAAACGAAGAAATATGTTCATACATTTAACATATCTGTATCCAATTATTTGACAAGATAAAGTTATTACAAGAATTAAATTACATTCATTTAGAAGATGCCAAATTTCTCTTGCCTTGGAAAATCTTCACCTTTTCCCAACTTGTGTCAAGAAAGCCCTTTGCTTTTTCAATAAGTGACAATTGGTGTACCCTCACAAAGAAATAACCAATGTTATTGTGACCTATATATACATAATACATTGCTGCAATGGCGATTATTCTTCTGCTAGTTGCCATGCTTCTAGCACAGGGAAATATAGGGGGTCACAATATGGTGTATTTAGGATTAATTTCTTCTATCCTTAAATCCGGGAGCCGAAATATGTGCCTAAATTTGAACCCTCTTGTTCTTTCAAAAGTTTCAACACCCTTCAAGATGGCACCCTCCCTGAATTTGAACGATTTAGGCACCTAACTGATGAGTTTAAACATAGCTAAGAATCAACTCAGAAGTGATTGTGGCATAGCAATTGGTAACAATGAGAACTCAACATTATCGATGCTCTTTTAGGGATTTAGAGTTCTTGTTACATCAAGATTCCAATGTATCTACTTAATAAATATGAAGTGCATTATTTGCAAATGAAGACTTGAATCTATATATGGATGTATTTCAACATCTCACATAAAAATAAGTGGCTTTCTAATCATTAAAATATAACTATACTACAATATCAAGTAGGTTTTAGCCATGAAAAATATTATTCCAAATCATTTTCAAACTAAACTGAAAAGTACCAGTTGTTCTTGCTGATCTACTTAGAAGAAGAGTGCTATATAAACATATTATTTTGTCTAAGTAAAATATTTATAACACAAATAAAAATAAACCTACATTTGTAAATGAATGAAAGATGAAATTCTAATGATTTGAATCACATTGAATAACATTCATCTACAGAAATTAGGGTTACATAAATTCGGAATTTGTTTGTCAAATTCCTACATTAGAATAAAATAGTAACTATGTGCTTATGAAAACTATCAAAAAAGGAATGTCTCCAAGAAGACTGACGAATTTTAAATACTTAAAATATGTTAGTCCAACAGATTGCGCATCTGGTTATTGAAATTATTCATAGCATAACTACATTACAACCCACAGAAAAATAGCCACAGAATATCATGGAAAAAAGTCACTGAATTGATTTCATATTAGAAGCAAGCTTCTTTACGAAGTTAAAAGGGCAATTGACAAAGCCAGTATATGACAACACAGTTATCAACACAAAGTTTGGTTTAACAGGTGAGGATAGAGCTCACTTAATACTGAGCCCAATGGTGTACTTGGGAAGTGAACCCGGGCCCTCCAGTCAGAAGTCCAATGCTCTATCCACTGGACTAATATGTCTGATAAATTTAGGTAATTTTGAATGACTACTTAGGAGATATACCAACAATATAACTAATCCCACATACTCGCCTACTCATAACACATACACAAGTAGTAGTAGTTTTGAGGGGAGGCGACCGACAGCTAAGGTCATTTGCGCCATAGGGGAAGGACAGGAAAGGATGAAGGGTGGAGAGAAACCCGGCGTCGGCATTAGCCTACTCTTTACGAAAGGCGCCAAGGGGTCCGCGGCTTAACGTCCCATCCGACGGACGGCGTACTCACTCAAAGTGCCCTCCACAAAGCACCTCAAGTAGGCATCGAGATACCTCTGAAAAATATTCAACACCGCCGGGATTTGAACCCGCGCCCTCAGGGTGGGAAGCCAGTACGTTAGCCCCCGCACCATCTCGATCCCCCACACATACACAAGTAGGCTGCAAATGACTTTACAGCCAGTTTAATGATTACTCATTAATATGTAATCATCAGTTTATATATAGTATTCAATTACCATTGCCTATTGAAAATTATGAAACAAAAATAAACTATGTCTCTCTGAAGTAGGAATTAGAAAGACTATTATAAATCCAGGCAATAGACTGCTAAGCAACCCACAAATGTTATTGCAAATTGGTTTCTTGGATAGAACAGATTATTAGAAAGGTATGGATGAATTTAATGAAGTTATTGCCATAATTAACCAACAATTACAAAAAATATTGGCAAAACTTATAAGGGGAAAGTCGGGTGATTAGACAGAGGTTCTTGAAGCAACCCTAAATTGACTTCAATGATCATATTCAAGCTAGAGACAATTTTTCAAGACCTTTACATGTAGTGGTTTTTTATTTCATTGTTAAAATAAGATTATAGATTTTATGGGAATATAGACACATGTTAATGAAACATCTATCAATTAATATAATATCAATATGAATATATATGCTCTGAGTGGGACGCGGTAGTCCAGGGCTATAGCATTGGACTACTGACTAGAGGGCCTGGGTTCAATTCCTGGGCACCCTCAGATCCACCCAAGCTTTATGATATTTTGGGTACCAGATCTTCCTAGGAAACCAAAAGCAGCACAGGGAAAGAAACTGGCAGCCCTACCCTGATGGGTGAATTTCACACACTGTTGGGCTTAGTACTGGATGAACTCTGCCATCACCTACCAAACCGACCTTTGGGTTGATTACTGGGTTTATGGTTTATATTGCTCTAAATATATACATTACATGATATGGAGATTAATGATATGACATTTTTGTGGATTAAGCACCTTCATATTTATAAGTTTTAACCCAATTCGGAGACATTTAAATTCCATCAAGCTTTGGAAATCGAATAAAAATTATTTCCATGCAACTTACACAAGAGAATGGTCTTTGAAACTGATCACACAACTTTTCCCTCTAGTTAAAGATACATCCATCAACACTCAAATAATTTTTCAACAGTCAACTTTCGACTGATACTTGAAATTTCATGGCTTTCCCTCGAGTTTTAGACCCAGCAATTACTGAAGTCAGTCATTAGAAGTTTTCATTAAGTATACCATGATATGAAAATCTGAATAGCAGAAGTATCCATCCATATATAATGGATTTCAATAGGAACTCATACGTCAGAGCAAATTCTGCCATTCTTAGAATTCTATAACAAAGAGGAATTATTGGACACTTGCAATAACTAATAAAATGCCTGTATCCATTAAACTTTCAATTAGAGTGAATTGGCAGGCAATTGTATTGTATCATGTTTAATCAGGTTTTTACTCCATGAATAGCCATTCCATTCAAGTTCTTCCATGTGAACAATTATTATCTAAACGAAGATGTGCTTTGATGATAAAAAACTGATTAACTATTCATTAATCATTTTATATTAGCTTTTTTAGGAGAAAACTTTCCCTTCACATCCCTCATAATTTTTACTATGATTCCCCAAAGCCATAATTAAATTATTAAATCATCCATAAATTTTATAAATTGGCTATTAATATGGTTGTAGATGGGAATTAAATGGTCACATTTATAACTTATAATTTGAACAATTAAACAGTGCATGATGATTTCACTGAGCAATATCCATTCCAATTCTTATCTCTCCTTCCTTCATTTACCAGATATTGGCCGAACATCCCATACCATTAGCCCCTAGAACAGCTAATCACCAACTCTCTGTCCTATTTTTCCTCACTTTTTTATTCCATTTGTTTTCATTCTTATTTAATTTATCCCTTACTCTGCTTTAATGTTCTCTCCATTTCCCTTTTCACCCCACAATACCCTTTCCCTTCTCCGAAATTATATGGACCTTTCCACTGCACCTTTATATTTTAAGGAAATGGTACTTGAGGTAAATTGAAATAAAATCATAATCCTCAATGAGTTAACACTTTGTCTTTGCTATCATGCTTTTCTATTTTCATTTTCCTTAAAACATGAATACATTGTTGAACTACGAGTTAGCTACGAAATTCATGCATTGTAATAACACCTAAGGGAGGCTTTTCACATTGCACATAACTTGAAATCGTGAGGAATAAAAATGGCTTTCACACAAATATCATGAAGCTACAAAAATGCAAGAACTGGTGACTAACATCTGGGATCATTTGTACAGCCTTGATCCAACATAAATAATATGTGCTCCTGAATAATAAAAAGTATTGAAACTTGCTTAATCACATCTAAACTGCACTGAATAAAAACTTAGCTAAATTTTATCCAAACAATTTTGAAGCTGGATAACTTTGCACCAGTTGAATTGCAAGGTAGTAGCTCAGATTCTCATGTGTTATGCTTTCCTCAATTACTTAAGAATGTAAATTTTATCCTGCTTGACAATGGAAAGACAAGGCAAAAACAAACATTTTCAAAAAGGGCAAAATAAAAATTCTGAAAAATTTAATTCTCACGATGAAATCTGTATTGATCTGGAGATACATTAAAGATTGCAGGTCTCTATATTGAACACAGTAGTGAAAAATCTTGATTCGATTCTGAAACATGCAAACCAGTGCAGATTCGTCTTAAAAGAGAAATTATGTCAAGAATTCAAAGTCTGAAAAATTGATGTTTTCATTTCAAAAAGAGGGGTTTTCAATTGATAGATTGTTAAATATAACCATAAATAGTGTCAGTGTAAGTGAAAAACTATTGGCCATTCCCACAATAATGGCAATCGAAAATTTCACAGCATCTAATGGTAGGTTAGATAGGTTAAAAAATAGGTGCCATTTGTACACAAGGCTGTGTATGGTGTAAGTAGAAGTGTTGACTTCAAGACTAATACTCAATGGAAGGGTGTCAGAATTTAATAAAGTTCTTAAAGGTTATAACCCAAAAGATATTTTAAATGCAAGCGAAAAAGGGATATTTTTTTAGGGGCCACTAGAAAAAACACTGTCCTTCAGAGGCGAATAACGTCATGAAGGGTTGCTTAGCAAACAAAGACTTACTGTCTTATTAATCACAGTTTCAGATAGAAGTGACAAGCTTCAGCCCTATTGGTTGATATATTAACTTGTAATGGATGCTTTACAATACATATATTGGCTTGGAAGCAAGTTAAGGATTCTACAATATATAACTGCTTTAGAAAGGCAGGATTTATTTGACTTCGATGAAATAATTCCAATTGATGTTACTTGTGATTGTGATGATGCTATAGACAATGACTTCAGTAATTCAGCAATTAAAAAAGAAAATTCTCCTTTTCCTGCATTTTACAATTTTTTTCTGGGGTCCCTAGAAAAGCCCAAATAAGGGGATTTACTATATTTCATAATTCACAGATGAACTGACAATGCACAGAACTAGTATTAACCATGTCAGTAGGACATAAATAAATTCCTTAAAATGGCACAAAGACCAAAATAAAGTGTTCATTTATGATAAGTCTGTAGAAGCATGTACAATCACTCAACACATTAATATTTACATGTTGTGGTGTATCAAGCAGTTGCCACTCAATCAATGCCATTTAATATTTCAGTACAATTAGTTACAGCTTAGTGTAGTGGTCCTTTTGATAAAAACATAGCATTTTGAATAATACATAAGGGAGTTTTGGGAACTGCTGGTAGAAAGCAAATACGTGTATATTGAGGTATGTACTTGAAATCTCTCATCATGAGAAGCACATTGCTGCTCATGTTGTCATGAATAAGATTAAATACATAATGACTACTTTTACATTGGAATTAAGTAATACTTGTTGGCCATCTGCTTGTAAAAATACAGAAAATGGGTACTTACATCATTTACATTAATTTTTGCTTTGGCAGAAGTTTCCATAAATGCACAGCTAAACATACGGGCCAAGGTCACCCCCTGATCCTTGCCAACAACTCGCTCGTCCTCAAGGTCACACTTGTTCCCCACCAGGACCATTGGAACATCATCAGTATCCTTGTAGAGAAAAATGAGGAGATATAAAACTCAATGCAAAAAGAGTCATAGACAATTGGATATTTGCCGTTAAAGGTAAAATTCAACATTAATCTCAAAAGAAACATATTTGAAATAGACTTAAGACCATCTTTGTGAACTCCCATTCAGTAATTAAATCAGTTGATCAAGATGATTTTTAATTGAATAGAAAACATACCGTAATTGTATACAATTTACTTCCACCAGTTGCAACAAGAGTTGCAACAATGTCATCTAATGATGATACATATGCACCAAAAGAAGTGTGTGGTTTTACATTAACCACATAATTTTTTGATTTACAAGCGTTCATTGTATTTTACTCTCCATTTTAAAAAAATTTCAACTTGTGACGGAGATATTTTAACTACCAAGTCATGATGACCATGCCAATACAATAAAAACAAGTTATTGTGATTTAAAAATCATCTCTACATTAGGTTTGCTAGATTTCTATCTTTCTTGGGACTGCTGTAACTAGTTTATAAATATTAAATTATACCAAGCATCTGCAGAAATGTTTTTTCAGAACTTAATTGTTATTAAGATCCCTCTCCATTGTTTTCTCTTCCCATTTAATCAAACCTCACTCTATTATTAGGTTTGTGCATCATTAGGCAAAAAATTCACATTCTTGAAATCAATTATGCTAAATAAGATATCAACTACACAATTGTATACCCTCTCTTTCATAGGGAATAAAAGCTGCACCTGAGAAAATTATCCTTGAGTTTTGCAAAAATAAGGGAATGGCACATGAGAAATCCATCATCCACTAGTATTTTAAAAATATTTTTGATGAGAATAAGGACTTCCATGCTCTATTTCCTACATTAAAATAAAAAGTATATTTATTAATGAACTGAAGAACTAAACAAGTAACTGATTGAATGTTGGGAATATACTTCCATCTATCCACACTAACTCACAACTTAATTTACAATGAATTGAATAACAAATAAAATAACCACCAATTTGGACACTACACATGGGATCATTTGTGAGTGACACATACATAAAAATGATACCAATTTTGATTTTCTGGAGCAAAGTCTTGGAAAAAAGAACCAATCCTGTTTAATCAGTCTATGGTTATCTAAACAGACTCTAATAATGCATAGAGCAGGGTATTTCAAGATAATTAATAGCATGTTTTTATATGCTATGCCTTAGCAGTTGCAAACTAAGTGGTAGTACAATCAATCTACCAGCCTCCATTCAAATCTGTCTCTGCCACTGGCTCTCTCAGGTAAAAATGTCCTGGGACTATCTTTTAGCTAGCAGGCCATATGAGCAAATTCCGTTGGAGCAATTAAGTTTTAAATGTTTAATGGGTTGCAAATAGATTTTTATGCATAAGGAGCTTCATCCATCAGACACATTTAATCATTAAATTTTCTATTATAAAACTATGACTGTGGTACATACAAGTATATGATTTCATTACCGTGGCCTTTCCAATATTGAATATTCTAATGAGTGTCACTGGCACTTATTTTTTGGTCCCCCAATTATTAACTTAATAAGAAATGATAATTCCACGTATGTACTTACTTTAACTCGTAATATTTGCTCCCGTAAATCTTGAAGATCATTGAATGTTGATTGAGCAGTTATGGAATATACTAAAACGAAGCCCTGCCCATTCTTCATGTAGAGATCTCTCATAGCAGTAAATTGTTCCTGACAAAGAAGATAAAAAATTTATAATTAAAATCAATCTTAGCATACAATTTTACCCCAATTACATATATAATCTTTTATCCAGGGGGCTACATATGTGGCTCCAAGATTAGGTGACATTTGTTTTTGACAATACATTAACGAGAATTAAGCACAACAGAAATACTGCAAAATGAAATTGAAGGCATTCAAAGCATTAAAAAATTGCAAGCCTAAATCAAATTTTCCAAGAACTGTACAAGTCTGAGCATCACTCTCTGCAAAATAAAATAGCATCAAAACATGAAAGAGTATTGTTTTTATCAAATGAATGATCCACTGCATTATATTGACTTTTGAAATTACTACCCAAGAGATTCAGTAAATTAAGCATAGTTTGTAGCTATTCAGTGATATACATACATTCGTGAGAAATTTCAAATCAGAAAAAACCACTCAACTAAACCACAAACCCTCAATTTCTTGCTAAATGCTTTAGGCAGTTCAAACATCTCCAACATATCTTTCTTTGGTGATTCTCTAATGACTTTTATGGGGCCCAAGATAGTCTGGCACATTGCAATACGTACAATGTTATGTCATTAAAACATGCACAGTTTGCCTTAAACTCAAAGAAACATCATAAAATTCCATAACATTAACTATAGTAGAGTCACACAAAGATATTGCCACATGAGTTGGGTCCTATATCTACTCATATAATAAGTTGACCACTAATATTCAAGAAATCAGAAATTAGAAAAATTAAACCTACCAAAGTTTCTGCCAAACAGGGATAACACAACCCAGGAATATTTTAATTATTGTTGAATGGACTGCTGTTAGCTGGCTAATTATGTACCTCTACTTGCACATGTCAACTATGCCAATGACTTAATGAACTTTATATTATTAATAATGATTTCCACTATTTACTAATTGAATATAACACATGACAATCCAAAATAATATTAAATAAATACAAAAATGAGTGCCCATTGTTCCCCACCTAGCTCATAGTAAATGGTTCACAAGTTTGGTAAGGTACTTTGAAAATGTATTTATTGGAAGCAGTATGATTTGGTCCCATTTCTCCACTAACTTACCGTTCCAGCTGTATCTAAGATCTCCAACATGCATTGCTGTCCATCCACTTCGACTTGCTTCCGATAACTGTCTTCTATAGTTGGATCATACTTCTCCACAAAAATACCCTGCACAAACTGCACTGTTAGGGCAGATTTGCCAACTCCTCCACTTCCTAGCACCACTATCTTGTATTCACGCATCCTCTACGGCAATGCCCCACTCCACACCTGCAACGATATGAGAACTTCACAGTCAATAACTTCAATATAAATTAACAAAAAGTTGGGAGTTATAGCAATGGTCAACCATGCATGAAGATAAAAGTTACCTAAAGAATAGTTGGCAAAAAGGAACCTTTTATATTTTCCTGCATGCATACAGCATGTCGCTAGGTCAAATAAGTTAAATCTGAGTACAAAATGCCAAACTCTCATGTGTGTAGTTTATCTTCATAGAAAAAGCTTGTCTTTCTACAAATTTCGTGGGTAAACATTTGAAGTGATTAGGGGGCTAACTATGGAAATATCTCCACTGAAAAGTTTCATGATTTTAAAAGGAAAATACCTTGGTGAGATGGTCAAAAAGATGTTTTAAAGCTCACTAAGAATACATCAAATTCACATTTATAATGAATGATTGACCATTATGCACAGCCAGGGATAAATGAGGGGAAAATTTCGTGAATTGCTGATGTTTAAAGGTCAATTCCTTTATTTAGCCTACTAACCTATCGTTTAGCATTAAATAATGTTTTCTTCCCAGTTCCTCATCTATCAACAAGTTCCTTAAGCACAATATTTATTCTAACTCTACTCAATTTCTTTCAAACAAGAAATATAATTAAACCCTTATAGGTTATAGGCACCATTACTTCTAACATTAAAGCTCATAAAACAATTTAAATCCTACATTTTGGAAAACAGACATGATGAAATGCATGCCTATTCAACAATTTAAAATAAAGGTCTCCATCCTTGATGGCAACAGTTTTAAACCATTGGTGATTAAGGTAACTTCACTTCACAGGACACATCAAGCTCAAATTATCATTGATTGAAACTTATTCATAGATTGATACGAAGTATTCATAAAATAGGAATAGTTTAACAGCATGAAATATTTATACTCATTGGTTGTCGTAAGCCTTAATACATCTCTTAGCACATTGAGTATGTTGCTGCAGAGCAGCCTTGGATTTAATGCCATATTGCACCCAGGCAATAACCACATGCAAGTTGTCTGGTAACAAAAATACTAATTTAGATGCATAAAATGGATAACAAATTGATTATGTCCACATGAGTTCACTAATTAATTCAACGAATATAAAACCAACCAATTACACTGACTACCTGCCAGATAAACTTAGTGATCACATGAACTCTTATGCTGTAAATCTAAAAAATAACACAAATTGAGGTTACAGAATAAAAACAATTTTCACTTTTTAATTATGAGAAAAACAAATTTGCACTTTTCCACAGAATTTGTTTTTCTAACAATGATGAACTTCCACTACATCTAACCTGCATCTGTTGAATATATTCACTTGTTAACTTCAGATTCAAAGGTGATATTGAATTTATCGGTTGAATTTTAGATTTCTAAGTAAATTCATAAGTAAAAGATATTTTCAATTTAAATCACTTATGAATGCCCAGATTTATTCGCTCAAATACCTTTGCAAACAAAAAATGACAGAGAATACTCATTAACTGCTTAAAAAAATGTTTTGAAATGAAGCATATAACTCCCATTATTTATGAACAAAAAGAATTCAATACTGTGTAAAATTATCATTAGCTACTTTTAAAAATTTACATCCAAATATTTTCCAGCTCATTTTCCCTTATCTATAAGTTCACTACTATGAGAAAATATCAATTGATACCACATGATTAACTTCACTTCATAAACAATAAAAAAGCAATGCATTATGAGAAAATAAGTCTATACATTCATACTCCACAGGCAGCAGACTCTACTAGCCCACATCCATAAGTGAGCATCCCATCACACCTTTGGCGTGGATTTCATTTCTATGACCAGAAAAATATTTAACAGCATTTCCAAAAAGGGCACATAATTAATTTAAAAAATGTGAACTTTACTTTACTTTTGTAACACCACATATCTGAATACAGCCTCAATACTATATTTTACCAGAACTTAAGGCTAAATACAAGACTGGAGTAAAGGTCATAGACCCATATCCCACCTTGAAAACAAATAGCTACTCATTAGTAAACATTTTAAAATTGAACACTATATCATCACTAAATATCCTCTAACCCACCTACCGGTGATAAAAATTCAATGCTAACTAGCCAACTTATCGTTCGACGACAAGAGCGGTAAACACGTGCACAACTTGTCACAAATGCTTCTTCACTAAGTCGGCACCGAGTTTATGAACCAGTGTCGCAATGAAAACATGACATAGTCATGACGATGCTCCAAACGTCACTCTCCCCCAGCTCGGCCCGCCAACCACGACCCTCACTCGTCAGTTACGTCACTGGTGGATGCAGCGGCCTCCCGAGGGCTGCACATGCCGATGAAGGGTGGGGGCGGCGCCGGGAGCGGCCATGGGGAGAGGGTAGGAGGTCGCGCACCTCTAGCACCGCGAGGATAGAGCCGCGGGGAGTGGATGCGATGGCTACAAATGCGGCAGGCCACACGGAGTGACCCACATTGCTCCGAGAGCAAGACACCCTCTTCCCAAAAGCAATGACAGCCCCAGCCGCCGCATTTCCACTCCAAACTTTGATGCGCGGAGGAATCGGAATTCTCGGCTGTTCGAAAGATGACCGTCAAAGTGACGTCCCTAATTTCCTTCGATTATCGGGGGGTCAATCGGAAAATAACACAGGTAGATTTTGTAAGCGATTCAGTAACATCCGTTATTTATCACGACTGCTGAAAATTACCGCGGTAATGTACAGCACATTATGTGCTAAATGAATAAGACTTACTCATAATAAACTAACAGTTTATTCCTGATAGAGCAACAATTTGCACCTTAACTACGCACCTATATTTTTATTCAAAAGATTATTGTAATTATCAGTTGTCTATGGGTTTATGGTAGGTTTTCGATGGACACTATCCGAAGTATACGGCAAATGTAAAAGATGTTTCTATTTCTGACATAATTTATCTTTAAAATATCAAGAATAGAATTTCGCATGTCACTCCACAAAGGAAAACAATACCTAGGCATGCACGATAGTTTTCAATTTTGTAGGTTTTCAGTTTTCGTATTCTCACTGAACGGGTATCTACAAGAATCCGGCCAAAGGCCGATGAAGAAGTAGATTAGTATCAGTAGAACAAGTTTGTATGCACTCTTCAATGGGCAATGTGATGACTTGATCCATAACGTCTCGATTATTTTCTAAACTTTGTTTGAAAAAAACGCAAGTTAGTACAATTTCCTGCAAATTCGAATATTTTACAAGTAAAAACTTGTCTCTTTTCAAGGGAAAAACTTTGGCCACATTAGCCCCGTAACTCTTGGGACTTCCATATACGAGAGACATTACCGACAAAAACATATCGTTCGCAAAGGGAAAATCCTTTAACGTCGTTTGCCAGGGGCGAGAGGTCTTAATAAATGGATTTTGATTACTAAATTAATAATTAAGTTTGAAGTCATTTATCCTCTCCACAACACTCGTGACTTAATATGGCGGTTACATTGCACTCACCTACGCCATAGAAAGCTGATTTTCCATAACATCCATTAAAAACCTCTAACGTCAAATTCGATATTGCAAGTTCCACGGTCATTACTGATAAATGCAGGAAGTGATATACTTTCGCAATATTCTCTTGGCGTCTCAAGTAGGATTCGAAGTTATCGAGATCACGAGAAGAACCATATAATCTTTCACCACCAAGATCATGGTATACACGTATTACGGCGATTGGCAATCTATAACAATCGAAACTATTTTTCCCTGAACAGATTAAAAATGTACACACAGGGCACAAACTGTGCGGTCGCTGGTCTAACACTGAATGGATTCTTATATTGTGTGACTATCGCCATTGCAAACAAAAATAACTCTCGATTTCCCTAAAATTCATCGCCGCGATGGAAGTGTTTGAGGAGAAACGGTGATTTTCACAGCTAAGGTGGGTAGCAATTCTCCGACTCTGACTGAGCATGTTTCCTCGCTCTGCAGTCACCGTGCGTTCGTGACTGAGGGCGTGGATGAGTCTAGTACCCCCGGAGCGACACTTTTATCATTCGTCAGCCACTACTGATATCGACGGAACCTCTCCACTCCCGACCCTTGACTCTCCCTCCCTACACCGCCCCTCCTCCCACACGCACACAACACCTTTTGCCCGCAACACTTTACGTTCTAAAACACCCTTCGGCCGCCCTACCCCAATCGCTCTGGAGCTTTTAAGCCTCGTTCACGTCACTAACTGCTTGCAGGGTACGACATACTCATACTTGGTGCACATTTGCTCAGGAGTTAGGATTAACATGATGTCACTCATAACCTGAAGCGACATATCTGAACGACATGATCGTATCAGGACAAGTACCAAGTCTTCCTGGGAAACCATAACTGGCACAGGGAAAGGAACTGGCCCCCCTTCCCTGATGTGTGAATTTCACACGCCGTATAAGGCTTAGTACTGAGTGAACTCAGCTGAGTACCATCACCTACTAAACCGACCTTCGGGTTGATTACTGTGTTTATGGTTTATATATATATATATATATACATATACATACATATACATATATATATACATACATATATATATATATATATTTATTTATTTATATTTATTTGTGTGTCATAAATCGCGTGACGGAAAGAATGACATCTGAAACGATACAAGTCCTTAGTGAAGGCGGAGGATACCAAGAATGATAGTGTAAGACAATGTCGCCACGTCAGGAGAACAGAACACGTCTATTTCTAATGTCCTTGAATGACTAACACAAGTAGCATTATGTTTCTTTGTCTTACATAGCAGGCATGCCGGTATGAATCACTGCTGAACCGGCATTATGATTTTCAAGACGAAACTAGCTATCTGGAAAATGCTGGGTTATAGCCGCCTGAGAACGAATCATTGGCCTTGGGGGGCGTGCCGGGGTTGCTGCCTACTCAACTCGATACCCTAATCGCTCCTTGATCGCTCAACCATTATGAAATGAGATCCCGGGCAAAGAAAAATGCGGCATCCAACGCCTTCAACCTCATCTCGGCATACGCCGATCGCTGCCTCCGCCTGAGTTGACGTAGTTTCCGACAAGAAATTTCTGCCAATGGGGTACCAGTGAAATAAATATGCCGGAAGAATACAGGACATATTAATGGATATTCTACGTGGTTTTGGAATTCTGAAAGCCCTAGTCACACATCTCTAAAAGAAAGCAATGTCTATCACAGCAATGCAATCAGGACATAGTTCCCCACCAGTCGGTTATCGGCAGCTAGAGGCGGCAACTGACCTTATATGGCCTGTCGCTGATTGGCCGGAGGCTGCGACCCTCGCCCCCGACTGACTAATGACAGAAAAATTAGCTCCGTTTGATAGTGTTTATTTAATCTCTTAATCTCCTTTTTTACCGCGCGCATAATTCAATACTAATTTTTCCTGCGTTCTCCGGGCTACAGCAAAGACATTTTCAAATATCTAACCCTTTATCACAAAAAATAATGCAAAAAATCGCCAATCGAGTGGTGAGACAGCGCCTTCTATTGAAAAGCAATTCTAACAGCACGTTCAATGTAAGCACCTGAACATGACGCAAAGGTGCTAAAACACCCAATAACGTGAAGTGAAAAGAAAACACTTTTTTCGTTTTTTTCGAGGGTTCAACGAATATGAGCCCTAATTACACGTTTTCGAAGCCGCTAGTGAAACCAACCCAACATGTCCGCAAAGTGGGCGAAAGTGACACTAAGCCGCAATACGAAATGCCGTGCGTAGTCAAGAGGAAAGATCATTGAAAACATTAACCTGCAAGTTTTCATGCATTAGAGAGCACGGAAGGGCAGATCTTACACGCTATTAATGATTTTTTAAATCTCTGGCACGACAATGGCACTCCCACTTTTTTTGCTACCAATAAGCACCTGCGCCATAACAGGAGTGTTCCGTTTTTCATTGTACGCCAATCAATCTTCCGCGAAGGCAGTTTGGGGTGAGAAAAAATAAAATGAGAATGACCCGGCGAGAATTACCATGTTAATAAATTATAAACAACCTAAATGAAAAGGTAAAATAAACAAATAGTCAAGTTTTCCAAAAGACCAGGGGTCGAAAACACGACCAACTGCGACAGGCTGACTCATCACGTTGTTCGGAAAAAAAGAAAGCTCCGAACCATAGGACTACCAGCCTACAACCCATAAATCGAAGAATATCGTTATCGCACCGATATTTTTATTCATTATTTTAAATTTATCTTTATACATGTATGGTCCACAGGGCATATTTGAATGCACTAAAATGAAAGTATAGCCTTATGGATCATTACATAGTTCAGTTATTCATGAATATACAATTTGGCAAAAAATGGCGCGAAGTGAAATCCTTGCACATTATTAGCAGGCCAGCCTTCCCCATATTAAAAAACATCAACCCTATCCACAAGTCCAAGGATAATTCAGCAAAGAATTCTGTGTGTCTTAAAGACAAAAACTTACGTAATTCAATAGGATAAGCAAAATCTAAATCGCCACTGCGCAAATCACAACGAAAGTTTGCACTCACTCAGGAACGTTAGAAGTATTTGTGGAGTCCAAGGTTAATACAAAATGAAAAACCTGGAAAATAACCAGCCATGGTTTTGACAATGTGTAAATGTCAAGGTAACAATTGGTGGAAATGACACCAACGCACTAACCAAAAATAGGAGGAGGGGGGGAAAGTGGGTATGGGGAAAACAGTGAAATCTTGAGTATCAAAAAATGACTTGCCGACAGTCGGGGGATAATACAATTATACTGGCCATCAAACAACATTTGTACCAGCCAATCTATTTAACTTTGGTAAATTTGATAGGAGTTAACAAGTCATGGCTGGTCTTCCGCAAGATAAATGTAACACCTTCATTACACATTCTCATCAAAGCCATTTCGATTAGCTATGGATTTAATAAAACCCAACATTTTGAAATTTTCCATCTGACATAGGAAAACTGGTTAGATGAGGGGGGGGATCTAATAGAAACCAGTTTTGTGCGCAAAATAATAGCAGGAATCATTCGAATTCATTCAAGATTTCGAAAGGGACAGGATAACACACGTACTGAGTTTTCCCCACATAACCTACCGTATTATTGCATTACGAGCTGTAGCATCACATATGCTGTACCTAAAAGATTTTTGTTTTTAAACGTTAAACGGAGATGATTAGGCTTTCGGGCGGGGATGTGCCATAATTGAGGTGCCCAGATATCCCTGCGAAACTGGCGGGAGAAGGGGCCGATTATTTGCCTAGACAAACTTTGGGGCTTTTCAAACTATTTATGAAGAAAAATTACCTTTAGTAGTCAGAAACCTCTCACAGAAGGCCTCTCTACGCCCAGAGACCGAGCCGTACCCACGGTGGGTGCCCATGGGAAACATCCCCTCCCAACCTCCAGATCGTGTGGCCCGGAGCCTCCGACCGCATTCCCGACACTCTAGAACTTTTCCAGATATCTTCTCATCGCGGGGGAGACACCCCACTCTTATCATTAATTGCTCCCAACTAAGTTCTCATGCCGGTGAATTGATTCCTCGTCTTGCTGTCCCGTCCGCGGCGAAGTCGACACGTGCGGCCACCTCCGGGGGGGGGGGGGAATTGCTATCTACGGAGATGTCTCCGAAACGTCCCTACCCATCTTAACTCTCCTGGATGGTCGCATCGAAAATAGGGCACTGCGTTTTCCGGTGAAGCGACCGAAGATCGAGGGAGGTTCCCCGCGTGGAAAATCCCTTTCGACGCGGAAACCTTTCCGAAACTGGTACCATTCTGCCAAAAGCGATCGGGATATTTGCATTCAAACGGACCACCGCTCGCACCGCCTGGATGCCTTTGTTCGAGCCGAATAAACCCTCCCCCCTTTGCTTCGGACGACGGAACCAAAAGCGAATCCCAGTGCCCAGAGAAAATATCTCGCCCAATAACTGAGATCGTAAAACAATTAAAACGAGGAACCGGAATTTTCAACGGTATTCTGCCAACCCACAAGAGCCAAGTTAAAACTTTCTCAGCCATAACGGTCAATTTGAATTCCATATTAAAAATGAACATTTCAGCCCTTGTCCCTAAAACCGAGGACATGTTTCTCTAAGAAATCAGTAAATGTACATGGCCTCTTTACACAATCTCAAATTTCATAGAAAATGTCCTAAACACACCTGTGTAAACTGCAAATGATGAGCGGGTAACATTTTTATTGATATTATATCATAATTATACCCTATGCATATGCAAATACTTGCAAATTAGCCTTCAGCTACGTGAATCACATGTAATACCACTTCATATTATTGGGAGCTGTCAGTTTTGAACGGGATCATTGACTACATACTCGCAATTTCAGAATGGCAAATAATTCAGAACACAATTTAACGTTTATTGCTAGCCTTGAATATTTGAATCCATTTATTTTTAAAAGGTGTAAAAACGATGGATTCATTCGTTGATATTATTCAAATAGTTACAGAGAGCATGTTAAAAAATAACATATTTGTTAAAAATAACATATTTGAGCTTTATCATTTTTAAGGTAAGTTTTCAATCCCCTCAGTCATGACCCTATATTTCTGATTCCATCAACGTCAAAGAACACATCTATGTATTGATACAAACTCAACGGTATTAATTATTATACACATTGAGGGCCATAATGTAGGAAGATTTACCTTCGTAATTGTATGACCACCCACGTTAAATATCAAGCCATTTATGTATCCACAATATTTCATTCATAATAAATTCAAGTTCACTTTTTCTTTTAATAACCATAAGAACTGGAAAAAATAAAAGCAATATTGAATAACGATTTGAATAACAAATATTTAACAAAAATGAGAAATGCTTCAGTTTGTAACCTTTGGTACCGTCGACTCACAACTCAATGCTGTCAATACCGCAAGACAACGTAACTCGGGTCGGAAATTCAAATACTATATATTTCTCGTGGCGCCTCACAGTCCCTCTCTTTACTTCATAAAAACCAATTCCACGAATTAAAGTTTTGTATACCATAGTTATATTCTCATTTCCTGACTTAGCAGGCACTTCCCGAAATGTTCATGGGCCTGAATTACCCCGTCAAGAAGCAACGAACTCTTCATTGACTCACCACAGGCAAGTAACTTGAAAACGATTCACACTAACGCTCACCGGATTTATTAAATGAATTTACGAAGGGGCATCATCCACTTCCGCGGAGCGCATGAACCGGGGAGTTCTGGCCTCGGCCAGGCCTGCAATTGGAGAGACCGGAATTCCGTGCTTATCTCTCGGAAACCTCCGGAGAGGATGCAAAGCGAGAAGGTTTCTTCTCGTGAAAAATGATACGCAGCTGTCGAGGGAACTGCGTGTGTCACGCTCTGCTTTTCTCAGCGCAGAAATTTTCCAGGACTTCTAGACTAATTTTCAGGACTTTTCATGAGTTCCTCGCGAAATGAGCAAACGCTGACGCTCCCAGCATTCCGAGTTCAAGGAGACCCCTGGACTAGACCAGCACATTTAGGCAATTGGCCTAAATGTGCTGGTCTAGTCCAGCGAAAGATTTCGCAAAATGTTACCTTTCCACAGGTGGGAAAAGTGTATATACCTGCGGTAATTTACGCGGGCGATCGATAATTGAAATGCCCTCACAATGTCACGTCCCACGCGACGGACGTCGTACGCAAGAAAAGTAAAAGGAAAGCCATTACTCAAATTTCGAACGCAGTACTTCGGCGTTGGGAGACCGATGAAGCGGATTACGGGGATATGATCACGAAAACCCACATCCCCGCCTCTCGGCAAATTCAAACCGTAAGAAACCCGAGACGCTCACTCTTCGAGAACCCGAGTGCCAGCGTGGCAGTTCTACGGCAACACTAGATTGCAGCGTGATGCTCGTGAGAGCATACCGAGGATTGCACATGCCCCCTGCTGTATGAGAATAATGCAACACAGAGCACAAATGATACAGCGTGGTCCCTAAACTTCATGGCCTCGACGCCACACCGGCCATCAAGTATTGCCGAGTAGCACAGCCGGGATGAGGTGATACATCGAACGGTAAGTGGAATATAAGCGCAGATTTCAACGAACATTTTTCTACGCTTCCTGCGGACAGTTTGCTTTATTTGGGATTCTCATAAATTTGTGAAAACTGCGGAAAAATTTGCGGCGATTAATCTCCTGGATTCCAGACTTATGGGAGGATCGATTCCCTACGCCCGGAATGACGACCGGGGTGATACGATCCAAATTGAAGCCCGCGAGGGAAAAGGGCAAACTAATTCCAGACGACGTGACTTCAGCATCAACACTTTATTATAGACACGCGCAACTCCCGGTGCGAGTCCGGCTCCCGTGGTGGAAGAAATCAATTCCTTTTAAAGCGATTCAAGTGCCTTCCCCATGAGGACGTGAGGAACGGACACCGTAAACTTTTTATCCGACGGAAAACTCGTTTAAAAACTAAACCGAGAGACCAACATCCTTTTCATCAGCAGACCCGGTCGACAGCCTGGAGGTAACGTACCTTGAGGTCGCGAGTTCGACTCCCAACTCGGTCATGAGTTCCTGCAAGTTCAACGCATGGCACGAGTTGCAATCACCAACGGATATGGACGATGGTCTCAAAATAAATTCACAAATTACAAGTGGGGAGCATTAACGTATCTTGATAATCCCGTATTTTTCGCGGATGAAATCGATCTTAAATTTGCTGGTGTTGACACTTATTTACCTAACTTTATCAAATTCACACTTCACGAATTTCTACAACAGTATTCAACGAATCAGACTGAGCTGTTTGGAACCTAATCTAGGCCGAAAGAATTTTTTCTTGACAAGTACCTATAACTTAGCGCTATAAACGGGGACCATCGATCACAAGATAGCATCATTCTCTAACCTTTTAATAGCTCCTACGAATTTTATTAGCATTCCCACTGTTCTTGCCCTAGAGTGTATCCCTACAGAAGCCACTGGATAGTTTCCTTACACACTTAAAGCAACTGCAAGTAAAGACCAACTAGTCATTCACTAAATGTTTAAAAGGCACTTTTCTCGAGAAACAATGACAGCAGATCATAATTTTTATTCTTTGATCGCAACATTCCAAGATACTGTTTCGTTATCGAAAATGTAAAACATGACTTTTAATACACTGCAGTTGAAACAGGTGTTGTTCACAATGAAAGGAACACGTACTTTTCAACATTCACTGAGTAGTGAGCGGTAGGACACCAATACAACGCCATAGCATGAAAATTGCAGTTACTATCGCTATATAACTTCTATGAATTGGAATGCTTGGTATTGTATGAACTACACCGGCGAAGCGCCTGAAAATCCTTTCATACTACTCCCTTCAGTCATTAGTATCCGATTAGACCTCAAGATTTCCAGGGCTCCTCGAAATAAGCAGAGGGAAAAGATAACACATCGGACTTCGCCACACATTTCCTCACGCGACGCGCATTTCACAAACAGGCTTGACCAATGGAGATGCTTAAGTTTCAATACATATGCGGGGGCGTGCAATTGGGGTAGGTCACGCGAAAAAAGCACGACGGACGCAGTGCGGATATATCATTCGAGAAAGTTCCGGCGACGTTGGGAAGAGGAGGGGACGGAAATCACACATCAGCAGCCCCCTCCCCCCGCCACCTCCAAGGAACTACTCCCGGAGAACTCGGCCGCCTCCAGCCCGTTTCACCCTCGACCGTCAATTAATCGAGCAGCCATCCACACACAAAGCTCCTGCGAACCATAATATACACTCAAACCCCGCTATGCACCTGCACGGACAGGGAACCATAGAAGGAGCGAAGAACAGAACGGTTTGAGGCGTCACTCAGTGGAAGCGATTCATATCGGAAACGAAAATACTTTGTTCTTCCACAAATATTTATTATTCTAGGTTTCGACTTACAAAGATACACCACCTGATGATGACTTAATAAGTCGAAACCCAGGTCGTCCATAATAAAATAAACGTGGAAGAACCAAGTATTTCCTCTTCCGAAGAGGTGAAGGGAAAAGCAGCGGGGACGCGGAGGGAGGGAAGTAGGGAGGGATGGATGGAGGAATGGAGGAGGATACAGGGAGGTAGGAAGGGGGATGCAGGGAGGGAGGTAAGAGAGGCAGGTAGGTGTGGAGGGTGAGAGGGGAGGAAGGTATGGAGGTTGAGGGAGGAAGGTATGGAGGTTGAGGGAGGAAGGTATGGAGGTTGAGGGAGGACGGGGAGGTATCGAAGAGAGGATTGTTTCCTCAGCTAAATCTGGTGAAAATATTACGACGGACTAATGCAAACCTGGGTGGTGGCGACCCTTTTGATCTTCACTTGGAGGGGCGAAATCGATTTTCTGGGTCGTGGGTCGGTAGTGGGGACGAGAGAGGCCCCCCGATTGTCAGCGGATGAGGGGGGCAGAAGGGTAGGGGAGGGGGCACGGCCGGTCTGGTGGCTGCACGGAGGTCGCCGCCGTCACGAGCCATCGCATATCGTCCCGGCAGGCGGAAGGGGGAACGGCCCATCCAGTTGACAGAACGGACACAAACACGCGCGCACACACACACACGCACGGCTTAATAACAGGCGACTGGGCGTGTCCCCCCCTAGATAAAGGATTTGAAGGACGTCGGACGGCACACTCCATCTCCTCCGCCGCCCCTCACCGTCCGCAATACACCCGCGAGGAGCTACGCCCCCTCCCCGCCGGACCCGCCCCCCCGGGGACCGTGAGGTTTATTCGACCGTCACCTCGGTAGCAGAGGGGGGGAGGGCGATGACCGTGTCCAAACACTGCTCGCCTATGGCCGGCAATTTTCTGTCCCGACATCACTGATAATAACGGTCAAATCATTAAACACCGTTCCCTCAAAAAATTGGGGTTGACGTCATGTGCTCCCATGACATCACGCTTCATCTCCGATGAGGGAGAGAATGGAAATGAAGAGAGCCCCTATGCCAAAGTTTCCTTGGATTTCCCAGGCGACATTTTCGTTAACCGGAAATGGTTTTTCGGCGCCAAAGAGAGGAGATTTCGAGAAGAAAATCCAGATTCGGCAGGAAGGAATGGACGCAACGCTACGCACAACCAACAACGAATCGGAAGTGATTTCGATCGATTTGTTTCAGTTACTACTGAAGACGAAAAATTACCGAGATCCCATTATCGACGGGGTGGACAATGAGCGTGGTTACATCAACGCTTTACCCTGCAAGCCTCCAAAGAAGCGTGAGGAAGTGGGTGCTGTGAGCCACTAGAGTAACTGGAATTAGATGATTCATGGCATTCTGGAAATTCAGTTTGTAATAATAAGTTTCCTCCTGTTGTGGTCTCATTGGTGCGACGGAAAACGATTCCTTATATTGATTCGTTCGGCCGTCAATTGCCCTTCTCACTCGGTCTCGCCTATCAATGTAAGACTGCGATCGGATTATTTATTTCTTGCGTGTCAGAGTTAAACTCGGATAAATCGTTCTTTCCTAGAAGTAATCTTCCTTCCTCCAATGTCTTCCAACGCAATCTTACCAATGATAACGGGACGTTTTCTGTTCGCTCATTACGATTCTTCACTAAATCCTTAAATCTTCTTTGTATACTGTCTATTTGTGAAATAAAGTCCTACGAAGAGTCCCAACCTCTAGACACACAAACAAGGTAATGTTTACCCAACGTAAAATAACCTCTTCTTCACTTTTTTAAGCGTTTTCATTCAAATCCCTTATTAGTAGTAGTTTTGAGGGGAGGCGACCGACAGCTAAGGTCATTTGCGCCATAGGGGAAGGACAGGAAAGGATGAAGGGTGGAGAGAAACCCGGCGTCGGCATTAGCCTACTCTTTACGAAAGGCGCCAAGGGGTCCGCGGCTTAACGTCCCATCCGACGGACGGCGTACTCACTCAAAGTGCCCTCCACAAAGCACCTCAAGTAGGGATCGAGATACCTCTGAAAAATATTCAACACCGCCGGGATTTGAACCCGCGCCCTCGGGGTGGGAAGCCAGTACGTTAGCCCCCGCACCATCTCGATCCCCAAATCCCTTATTATCTATGACCACATCATTCATTGGCACTTTGATGACAAGAGCGATTTTCGATTCGTGCTGCATCATCTCTCCGGTACAAAATTTCAAAATATCTGTTCAAGACTCCCTCCTTAACTAAACGGTCTAGAACTAAAGCTCCAATTTTTGTCCTCATATGACTAAGCGGTTTGGCAGATCCTGCGGGTAGGATCCAGGGACCGGAGAAATACGGAGCGAATGAGGTACCGGCATTCCCCTTCTCTTTTACAGAAAATCGCCTAGCTTTACTGGCCCATTCGCTGACAGTATACTTTCTCAGGTGCTCTCCACGCCACACGTAAGGGCCCTAGGGGCCAATGAGAAACCCGCCGGCCTCGGGTGATGGAACTCTGGATCCTGGAATGGGAGGACGTCACGATGGACGCGCCACAAACGATTTCCCACAATCTCGGATGACATTTAATTAAAAATGTAAAACGGTGTATATCTCCCATCACTCGAGTGGTCTACAAAGCTGAGAGTCAATATAAACAGCTGAGGCAAAGAACGCATAAAGGGTTCCGCCCCCTCACATTTTCTGAACGTTAAATGAGGCAACATTACATTTCTCAAATGCCAACCGACATTACCTTGCAGTGCTCTGAAACGTTTTTTACCAAAATAAACACTCTAAGGGCTAATTAATGTTCTGACAATCCCTGACTCGAAAAGACCATCTCGTTGTCAGAAGCGTGTTCTATTATGTGTTAGACCTCATATCTCCCATATACCTAAATGGCACAGGAATCAACAAATCGGAGTAACACAAAACTACGCCACTGTAATAGTCAAATATGGGGATGCAATCGAATAGCATATTTGAAAATAGACCCGATTGGAATCGAGGAAGAATTCGCATTCTTTCCCAAGTCTACTCATTCGCTATCATTTTACGAAAAGTACTCTTTCTTCATCCAGTAACTCCCGGAACTTTCTTATCAAAAGATAATGGTATGTAAAGGAACCTAGAGTGTACAACACCTACCGTGAATCATCAGTCAACAAATTGATGAGTCCAGGTGGCGTCATACAACTCGCTGAGCGTCGAGCGTGACTACGGCGTAACGCTTGGCCATAAAAGGGGGTTCTCGGATCCAAATTGAAAAAAAAGGAATTAAATGCGAGAATTGCTCCTCTGAAATCATCACACTCGCTCGCTCCAGTATGTGATGCTAAAAGTGTCTCCTTAGTTATTTGGCTCTCTCATATGTTTACTGTGCAGAAATGACCAGAGTAATTTCAGATTAATTTTCATTAGTCGCTCAAATATGACAATTTATCACAAGACGAAGAGGAAAATAAGGAATGTGAAGAATAAAGCTGAGAGTATAACAGATGATACATAGAGAATGAGATATTTGAATAACTTTAGAGAAATATTTCACGATCCAAATTATAATCCGAAGCCAATGTGTTTCGTATGGCGGACGTAGCACGCACCAGTGGGCTGATGCTCCAATTCTACCCTGCCTTAGGCACCAGAATAAAACGGATATTTTATTGGCTTTACCTACGGTTAGAAATCCACACCCGAGTCCGCAAACGCAACTCGCTCGCAGGGACAATTTCCCAAGAAATCTTGTCGAAGATGGTCTGCTTTCCATGACCTTCTTCTTATCAGCAGTAATTTTACTTACTTAGAAAACACATTATGTTGATCGGGATTTTCATTTATTTAATCAGAAGTTTATTAAAAATTTAGTATAAATGCATATTTTTCCTTTCCATTTTATCTCCAACTTCCTTAAATTATACTCAATAACTTACGCTTAATCAACCATACTCGTTAACTTGCAACTAGGCTAAACACATCGCTAATCCTTCTAAATACTATTCAATGGAATATTGAATATGGGCGTCCACCTTCGATCATTGCAGCTACCGCCATGCACGGGTGGAGTCCAAAATTCAAGTGTTTCCGCGTGGGAAATATGCTTAAAAAATGTAATTAGGACTTTCGTCAGAATGTTCCCATTTCGCTCTCATCATGGTGCACAGCACATCGCATGAATTTAATCCCAATACTGTGAGGATATAAACATATTAAAATACCGATACGATACACTCGCCTTAGGCCATTAAAACAAAGGGTTTACCTGATCTAGCTAAAAAAATCTGTCAGATTAACCACTGCACTCAGCCTGGGGCAAAATGTAAAGAGCTTCGCAGGCAACACTTGGGGCCTAAAAAGACAAGTGAAAACATTAGCAATCCAAAATAAATTGACAAAATACGTGGGGTGCATTACACTAAGTAAATAGACAGACACAAATACCCTCATTGCTTGTGATCTCCTCATGGATTCCAGACAAAACCGTAAAAATCAAACATTCTATCCGCGGCGGTTCTCTCTTAGGGCCCACGAAAAGATTCCACGGCTGGCTTGAGACATGTGAGATCTCAACGAAACGATCGATTGAAAAATTCATGGGCTCGTGTTCACTGCGGGAGGGGAGAGGTCGAACGCGCCGAAGAGGCCAGGTATACAATTGGTGGGCGGGAGATGACGGGAGTGTGGACGGAGCGGAACAATCAACGTCAATATTAGTCAACTACCCATGAGAGTCGCCGCACAGTAGTGTGTACTCCAACCCCGACGGCGCCTACATGCGCCATTCGGGGGCGGTCCTCGACTCAGTTGACCGCGCGGAGGGGGAGAGGGCATGGGTCTCGCTGTCAGGACCGAGCGGCGAGAGAAGCCAGGGTGATTTGATCACGGAGGAAGACAGAATTCAATAAACGAGGAATATTTGCTAGAGCACTCCTTACTCTCAAGGTCATAGCAGAGGACTTCCAAATACCATAAGCGACCATTTTTTCGCCATCTTGGTTATCAAAACACTGGTATGAGAAAACGCTAAGCGAAAATTATCAGTTTGCGAAAAAGGCTCGCCTATTCCATCACCTGCCTTTCTTATCATTCACTTAACGCTCGGCGCTAAACAAAAAATGTCACCTATCTCTAGCGCAAATATTTTTCCGTTTCGAGGAAATTGTTCAATGTTAAGTTTTCCGGATAAACCAAAGTGATATGTCAAATACGAGTTCCTAGTCATTTACAAACATCACTACAGAGACTTTTACTGTCACATATCTTACTTCTCATATTGTAATTAACGCTGCTGCAGTTCATTTCAACGCATTTCATTTTCTTACTCTCAGTCCACGATTTCCAGTTCCTTTCGAAGCAAAATTATTTCCAACTATGCATAACTTCCAGGCGTTCGCCAAAGTTTCAGCAAAACATTCCGATACAATTTTACGGTGTCACTGATTATTTCTACCACGACAAATCTGTCAAGCCATGATCAGAGACGGAGGCAATTTCAGGGTTTATAGGTACAATTCGGAATGTCAAGTACACGGACTTCATAACCTGCGTAAAAATAAAAACAAGCGCAAATAAAAATCGAAGCAGAAGTATCGTTATAGTGCTATAATTTCAAGATTAACCGCTAGGAGCCCATTTTTATGCCGCAAACGAAAATGTTGCACTTTTCTCACGGCATTACACGAATTAATTACCAAATAGATACCATCATGGCCATGCCAATCAAAGCAGTCTCTGTAAAATTATTGTTCGTTTATCCCACAGCTGCGACCAGTAATTATGTAATGAAGTAGGGGATACACAACGGGCAATATCCCTTCCTACTAGGAATTAACAGCTTTTATCCATTGCAGAAAATGCCAGTAACTCTACCATGCGTTGCTGATAGTCTCAGCTGCATGACAAAAATGTGATAATTTTTTGCTTACGAAAATCCGATCCTCAATCCTTCGCTGTCATTTCACCGCCATTCTCCCGAGAGTCTCTCCTGTGCACTGATTTGTGATCGCGCTTCGAATAATTACCTAGGTAGAATGGTAACTCAGGATAAAGAGTAAAACCTTACAAAACTTAAATGGGGTTCTCGATAGGGACTATCGAAATAAATGTATTACGGCACACCTTAGATGGGGGAGGGGTCCAAGAAAGGTAGAACGCATGCGGGATAATGGGAGAAGCAAAAATTGGTAATCACATGGAAACAGCTCGAGTTTTGATTGACACAATAATACCAAAGCAATCAACAAACTATTTGAATTGGCAATATAAGTTACTTAGGCACTAAATCACCCGGAATGACGGATAGGGTGTCATCATTAAAACAAAACTGATTCAAATAAGAGGAGTCAAGGGGAGATTTCGATGAAGGGCAGGTGCGATGTAAAAAAACTTGTAAATACTATTGAGGCGGGAGTTGAAAGTTTGCAATAAAATGCGACGGCGTCGAGTGATATTATAAAGGACCAAAAAGTGTGAGACGAAAACAAGCGAGACAGAAATAACTACCCGCACATCATGGATTATCACACTAAGTATGTAGTTGGGGGAAATAAATGAAAATGGAAAAAGCGTGAGTCAGAAGGGTGGAATCTAGGCTTTGATACGATGTGAGAGCCATATTTACTATATCCAATTCTGATATCATCACTCGCGCGATAACAAGCGTGCGGAGGCATGACGAGAAACCTGCACTAACGTTCAATGCTATCGACAGTACTTTTAATGACACAAATCATCCGAGAAGAGATCCAACGAGCTTCCAGGAAAAGGACTTCCGTTTTCCGAGAATCTACTTCATGCTGACCTACTTAGCACTTTTCCCACTTCACGAAGGAAATTTCTCCAGCGCCAGTCAAGTATCTATGCATTCCCCTCCAGCATTTATAGTTCCACTCAGTTTCATGGCACGGCAACAGCACTTCAAACGCAAGGTTAAGAGAGTTCTATACTGGGGAACGGTACGCCACCCGCTGGTGGACAAGTCTTAGACTAATCCGAAGTACGCCGGGGCGGAATCTCATGGGTATGAATTCGGAGCGAAATTAAGTCATCTTGGGGCGATATTATGAGTCTATGTCTGATTAGACATATAACCACTTATACTACTCACACAATAACATAAAAAACAGTATCCTTCAAGCTCTAATTCGGTCAATGAAATACAGTTCCACTCCTTGGAGTATATTTATGAAGTTATATTAACACGCGATAGAAATGAAACATGAAACCACTGTGATTTAATGCAATCATTAATTTTATTCGAAGGAAAACGGGGAACTAAGCGCAAAGCATGAAAAAGTGCTTTCAGTGAGAGAGGGTATCACATCCACAGATTGCGCCACGAAATGTTCTGTCGTTTTTATCTGCGCCTCTCACTCTTCAAACCTAGTCCAAGTGCAATAATGCACAGATGACCAAGACACCCCGCGCGTATCGTAGAGCGCCCATTATCGGACCACTTCACCAGATCTCCACATTCGTGGAGATAACATACGGCCGTTTAGCAATTGCCATTATGTAAAACTTCTAAAGCTTCATAATGATACATTTTAAATTCAACCCATAACATTAATCGAAAATGTGAAGCGATTTAAAAATACTTCAGTTCGATTAACGTAAATTATCACACACCGATTTCTTTGTAGCTCTGACCTTGTTTTAGGTACATGCAATGGAAATTAATGTGACGGAGGAATGACAAAAAACTCACTGGATGGAGACACGAAGCGCCACTGAAGAAACCCCAAGACCACTTCAGTGGTGAGTCGTCGCCAATGTTGGGCTGAGAAAAAATACGTAAAAAATTGCAACAAATAAGGAAACAAGTTACGGGGCATATCGTACGGTCTGGATTCCTCGTGAACACGTTTATGAGATGGATTGCGTTGAGGCAGGAGTGGAAATCGAGAGAGAGACAATTTGACAACGGGATGGATAAATGCACGAAGTTCTGAAGAAATTAAAAGAGGCCGAATGGAGAGAGAACAGGATGAGTTTGGCAAACAAATCTTCAGATCGATAACTGCAATTTTTACCAGCATTCCACGACGATGAGTTTAACTGAGTCATCCGTATTTGCACAAGATTCTTACTCAGTAGGAAAATCAACGCCAGCTGAGTAAACTCGTCTCTTTTCCTCGTTGGTATCAATAATCTCTCGTGAATTACCATTCGCATTGACCGCAAATTTCCATAGTTAATTAAATTGTAATGTAATGTGTAAGTGAAGTGAGGAAAATGACCTGGTCCTTTCGATACCAATTACGAGTTTCTTTCACCGACCCCAAATACTTCCTTTGTGCTCTGGGTCGTCTCCACAAGACCTCTTTTACCCTAGGATTAGCCAAAGCCGAAACACTTCAATCTTGGCGACACTAACAATAAGCTGGGGAAGCCACCAGGGCGTTTCCCGGCTCCCGGAGTCACTAATAGCGACGGGGCAGCGAATCGTGACCCCCACCTCCTCTCCTACCCACATCCCGGGTCAGTGAAACGCTCGCAGGAACCACTTCGAATGACGGTCAATTTCGTAGAATACTCCCAAGAACAATGGGAGGGGGCCTCTGGGGGAGAAGTCTCCCAGGGCTGAATAACGGACACGGACAACTCTCATACACTACAAGTATTCCCATTAAAGGCCATGCCTCATGGTTCAAGTTTCTCCGACACTTTCTCTGCAAGAATATAACGTACGCTACTTAACGTGTGATGTCCGCTTGTCAATGTGACTATGCGGAGCAAGAGACCTATAGAGAAAATCGTAGCGATTTTCAAGATGGCGTTCACCGATGATTATCTTTCCGTGGCAACAGCCTAAACGCTTAACATAATCAAAAGCAAACTGTCGTGAAGAACCACGTCAACAACGTGCTCCACGAAGAAACTCACGCAGGCTCGGGGTGAAATTATGATTTTTATAGAGTAAGAGTGGACCTGGGTGTCTGATATTCTATCCACAGTAATAGTTAGCGCCTTTTAAATGTTGGCAGAATTGCGTCATTTTTATGGGGCGGAGAATAAAAATTATGTACACAATGAATGTACAGAAAAATTGCCTTGAGATCACGACGAATTAATTTATTAATTTATAATATGACAACCTAACTATTTTTTCTGAGCACGAGTGTACACTTCAAGATGAGTTTTCATCGTACAAGTGTATGATGCAATCCTACTCAGAATAAAATTCAACAGGAACCAAACTGCAGTTATGATTTGATTTTTTCCAGCGTATCTGCATATGAAGCCGTCTTGAGGTTTCACACCGTGTCAGGTATTCGTATTTAGGCGCCAGCCTTGCGAAGGCTATCTCTGTCAAAAAGTCACTCGAAGCTCTGAGAATAATGGCAGCTAAGCCTCCGAAACCTGGTTATATTTCATAATTAGCCGAAGACATATTAATACTAAATGGCAAATTTAAACGTTTCACAGGATGAATCTAAGAAATGTTAAAATGATATGACATATTTTTACCCAAATGACATTCAGTATAGCGAAACAGGTCCGATCGGATTCAGCGCCCGACGTTCTTCAAATAAACATCTTTATGGTCGCTCATAAAACGAAATGAAACCAATATTTTATGCTGAAGAAAAGAACCTTTACAGTTTTTTCAGTGTCACTATTAGAAGGTTTTCGGAACAAGATACGTCCATACATTTGCTATTCCAACTTTTAATAGAGTCGACCATTTAATGAAGCCGTACTTGAAGTACATTAAAAATAATCAATTAAGAACGATCTCAAAAAATGTTTTCGTATCGCTATTAAACCTAGAACAATTATTCGATATTTGTTGATCTCTTCAGTAAAGTAGTAGCCACAAACTAGCGCGGGAAAATGCTGGGCTCGAAAGCAGGACACGCAGATGATTTCATACGAGAATCATCCTTTTCCCAAGCAACACCGTTGAGTTCTTCTAACAGCCGTTACGTCATGCTAAGCGTCGGAGAAACTTGGACCGTGGGATAAGGCATAAAGTTACTGGCCGTCAAAGTCCGCACCCGAGTACCAGCTTGAATCTTAGAAAACGCCACCGGACAAACCCCACTACGAAGTTAACAAGTACAAAGGGGTCAAATTTCACTAAATCCTGGGGTAGCCCTTATTTTACCGCGTTTAAATAATTTCCTCACGACTTCTTAATTCGCCAATTTTTGGGTAAAAGCTAACCGCATCAAATCTCGCTCAAAGTTACAATAGCTACCTAGAAGTTTGAGAAAAGTCCTAGAGACAAATACTTTCACTTAAGGCACCGAGAGAGCCAAATTATGATCAAAAAATGAATATGTATCAATGCATGGCAATGCAGCACTTCGCACGTTGGCTGTTTTGAGTTCTGGAAGTTACAGCCCAACGATTGTCAAGTACAGCTGCTCAGTCAGCGTTCGTAAAAAATCAGAGGCTGCAGGAAACCCCCGGTTAGTGAAAATATACCATTGGAACCTATGCCCATTTTAAAAATCGGTTACAATGTTTTTCGAGTAAAAATATAACTTGAATTATAGAAACTTTAATTTCAAAATAAAAAATCACTGGGTACGAATTCCAATTTAAAATTATTTTAGAGTTAATACTTATTGAATGAAGTAAGATAATTAGTCATACGAAGTATGAAATACAAGAGCTACTGATAGAAACTGAAATAGTTTAATTTAAAACTGTACGGCGGCACGTGTAGATTGATCAGCTCTGAGGGGCCAATTTAAAGGTGTGTTAAAGCCGAAAGTCGTTGGATATAACGACCAAGAACAAAAGTTTGACCTAAAAAAAACTTATTCAATATAAGTATTACTCAAAAAATAAAATATTACTCATTCTTGCAAAAATAATGGATCAAAATTATCTGTTTGCAGAACTACTTACGCACTTCCTATTAGATGAAAATTCGTTCCGGTAATTACATAAAGACAACGCAACAGAGCCTACGCTGGATTACACTTACAATAACGAAAAAAAATACTAATTGTTTTATTTTCTATGCTGGGGAGCTATCACTGTGTATGTTGTTGCACTAAAACCGACTTGAACATAGCAACTACTACATGGTAACGACCTGTTGTTATTAATAATTATTGTCATTGACGAGTGGTGCGTGTATAATCGTTTATACCACTGGATACCAACGCAGTTCATTTTAATGCCAAGAGAGTAGCGGAATGACTATCTTTTGATTATCTCAACAGGTCCCATTAAGTATCGACATATGAAAAATACATGTAAATAATGATGTAAGT
>NW_027286292.1:29295496-29380053 GCF_022747635.1 Hetaerina americana
TTAATGAGCTACTATATTAGTCATAATAACGTTTTACTAATCCAGCTCACCTACGCTGTACGCAACCCAATTCTGAATTCAATCCAACTTCGTGGGGATCCCATATACAGGCAGCGTATTCTAAATGAGGCCTAAAGAACGAAAGATAACATTTCTCTTCAACCGTTTCATCACATTTCCCCAATACTCTTCAAATGCATCAATATTTTTTGTTAGCTTGTCCACATATCCCCGTAGTTAAGGTAGTTGGTATTAGTTATTATAGGAGGTGGCCAACAAACGAGCTTATTTGCGCCATTAGGGATATGTCGGTAATTTGATAGGGGTAGGTTATTCAGGCATTGGAGTAAGAATGGAGAGAACGCGGGTGTCGGGCATTGGCCTACTCTAAACGAAAAGCGCCAAGGGGTACACCGAGTACCGTCACATCCGACGAATGGAGTACTCGCAAACAACATTCCTATTCAATGACAACTGCCATTATGATGGTTCAATCAAATGGAACACGCGGTTATAGTATGATGCTGACAACTGGTTAGTGACGATATGGCACAAGATAAAAACGGCAAAAATCATTCCTAGCGTGTTTCGAGACGGGTGCGACCAAAGACTATACGACCAAATCGGAATTCCTCAACGTTTAAGGATCAGCCGAGGAGCCTGTTTCCAAAAAACGTGCGACATGCAACTACCTTCAGCTATACCACACGTGTAAGTAACGTGAAGGTTTCAGGATTGATGAAGAAGCGGAGAGAGAATGTTTCCAGATAAAATGATAAATAAGTTCATCAGCTTTATGAAGACGGCTAGAAGCGGAGACCGCAGTGGTTGCTATATGCAAGCAGCAGCGTTTGACCTCAAGCACTCGAAGAAATGAAGGAACGCCCCTCAACGGGCTCACATAAGGGTCTCCAATAGAATGCTCATCAACTCACAAGTGGAGGAGTGCTTTGGCCTCTGCTAGATCTTTGACCGCCCACAAGCCATTGCGCCCTGAAGATCTACGCCAAGAGGCTATGTTCACACAAACAGTTTGTAATTACCAATTACGAAAATTGGGATAAACAGAACTCTGGTCTACCTCCAACACCAGAAGCGGCATTTGCTAATCCCTGTTACTAAGACATGGAGTAACCGGGGTTGCCGATTGCTCTCAGTTGTTGCAAAACGCGTCTCTTGACGAAAAGGCATGAGGGAAACCTGTTTAAAAAAGCAAACTGTAAAGCAATTTATGAGAATTAACTTCACAAGGTGGCAGCGGTGGGACGAACTTCGATGGGAGCAAATTTATAAAGGCATTAATTCTTCCAAAAAATCTTTATTCTTTGGAGATTTTTTCCTTCTTCTGTGGTCAACATTTTTATCTAGACCGACACTTGACACCTACATATATGGTTAATGGAATGCACTAGAAGATGTTTTACTTAACTCGTCTACAGCAAATGAATTTCATTTCATTTCACTTCGCTTTTATAACAAAATGAGAGACGGGTAACAGTGTTCCTCCGTAGTTCCGATGATTTATATAAAGGCCATGATTCAAGACTTAACACAGCAATTTGGGAAATACTATTTATGCTTGTAAGATTAATCAATACTAAAACAGTTTCCAGTAATATCAAGAATATTTCCACAGGAAAATTAAATTATGGAATCGCCAAAAAATTCCTGGGTTATAAGTGAATCACATATTTTCTCTGTCCTGATCCCAACACTACATGGAACTAATTTAACCACATAGCCCAGAAAAAATTCATCATTACAGCAGCCAAATGATTGACCAAAATATACACGAAATAATTGAAAGTATAATCCAATTAAAATTGCAAAACCTGACGCAATAGCATACACATTTAACAAAAGACAAGTTCATATTCTGCCAAATAATAAACGCAACTTATTTTTAAGAATGAAGTGACAAATGTTTTCTACACTCACTCGCAGAAAAATGAGGCCTTCTTTACTCTTAGGAATGAACTTTTTTTAAATCGATACACTCGATGCAGGGAATGAATTTCACGACCACGAAAGGAGTCACACGGAGAGCGGGGGGTGTAGTGCGGGCGTGGTACAGGGCGAGAGGAAGGCCACGCGCATTCAAGTGGTCCCGATCAAGTGGTAATCAAATCGCAGGGGAATGCCCCCCCCCCCTATATAAGCTGCACTGGCTCGCTTCAGATGCTGCGAGTGATGTTCTATCCACGCGGGACCGTTACTCGACACAAAAATGTCGTGCACGCACGGACATTATCAGAACTATGCCTGGCAACGCACTTTATCAATCGAGCGATGAATTATTTTTAGCACCCTGTCGTCGCCTGCCTTCGCCAACAAGTGGCGGCCCACTAGTGCACACAATGCAAGGGACTTAAGAGCTCCGGGCAGCTTATACGTCACACCACTTGAACACGGAGCAGGAAGGCTAGCTGATGGGGCCACTCACTATAAAAAATATCCCATGGTCACAACACTACTTCCATGAAAAACCGTCGGAAACATCGATCCTTGGGGACTCTTTCTCGCAATATTTACTCCAGGGCATACCAAAGCTTACAAATACCCCGATCAGCCATCATAAAAAGAGAACTGCATTCAAAAATTATCGTTAACCTACCGCAAGAGGTTAACTGCAACACCAATGCAACAATGATAATCGTTATGGAAGATGACACTCAATTCGGAATACATGTCGAAAACAAAAGATGAATAAAACAACAGAGTTGAATTTAAAATGCTCGGACACAAGCCACGTGAAAATCTACAAAAACGAAACGTTTTACTGGATAATTATGACTAGCATACTGGGTATTCCTCCACTGATCGAATGCCAAAGAAAAAGCATAAGTTCCGAAAATTATAGGGAATATGGTCGAAGCGATGCTATTTACTCAAAACTTGTTTCGAAGTTTATAGAATTACACCAACTACATTAGTTAAACTATATTTCGGGAAACCAAGGCTTAATTTTTGCTAGGAAAAGTAACTAGCTCTCGAAGTCACTCGCAGTCGACTACTTACTTCTCCCTGTTGGAACTATGACGTTACGCCACTTACTCTCTCCTTCTCTTCCCTTCTCGACGCCCGGTTGAAGGGAACTCGACGCGAGTTTATGTAACTTTTAGTCCCCGAAATATGTTTCTTCTTGCCCCGGCCAAGTTGAAAAGAATTTTACCGTCGGTACCTCACCGATAATAATTAACTCATTCCCGAGACATATTTGGGCAAAACTTCACCGGGAAATCAAACTGCTGCATTACTTATATGAATTTAAACCGATTGGCATAGAGCTACAAAATACAGCTTTATACAAATTAAGAAGACTAATCAAAGGAAAAAAATACGGACTTCAACAATGGAAATCCTCTATTCGACAGATTATGAACACTTGTAAGTAAAAATGCCAACGAAAACATGACAGTAGCAAAAATGTGATACTGGAGCGGTATCAATCAAATGATTTCGAAAAGATGATCATAATCGAATGCATTTTTTTCCACCATCTTACCACGTAAACTCACCCCACCACCTAACCGCTAAAAATGGCATCACGTAATTTGGAACTTTAATCAGGAAACTTGACCAAGTCACTGAACTACAATCCTCCAAACAAGGGTGTTTTTCCACAAAATGAACGCAAAGACAGACCGAGATCTTCATAAGTATTGAAGGATTTACGTGAAAAGCTTTGTAAATTTTCACACTTATTCACGGCCAGTAAACTCATTTGGATTAACCCATCACAAGTCAAATGAAGACCGTTTATTTTTTTCAGACGCGAGGTGCGGAGCACATTAGGATCGAATTCCAACGGTTACATATCTCGAATATCCACCCTTGGGCGAAGCATTCAGAGCCTACATTTGCGTCCTATGAGGCCACGAGGCCCTAAGTGTGCTTTACGGGTAGGGAATTACGGCCACTTAATAGGGAATTACGGCCATGCAGATCGGAAAACACTCATGATTTCCACAGCATTCAGGAATAGCGACCTGAATTAAGCGTGGAAGTAAATACTAAAAAATTTAAAGCAATGCATTTTTTAAAGAGGCGAGCACACGAAGATAATGACGCATTCCGAGAACAAATGACCACAGTTGATCACGCAAAATACTTGGGTGGAAATATCACATTGGGCCTAACGCAGGGAAGGCACGCCATGTGCTGTACTGCGCACTCGATGTAGCTCGTAGAGTAATCATTGTAAGAAAATACAAGGATGGAAACGTGAGGATAACGGACCATTTCCTCGTTCGTTAAAATAGGCTTCGCATACGCGGCGGGCATTTGGTACTCATCCCCGGAAGCAATGATCCGAGAAATCTACTCAACGCAGAGATAAGTCGCCCGGTTCGCGAATAACTGTTCCTGTCGAACGGAAAAGTCACACAATTACAACGTAACCTGGGGATGAGATACCCAGGTCACTCGAAATTAACAGATCAAAACTAATACAATTATTTGAATGGTGCGATTTCACCTGTGATCTGGAGGAAATGACCCAAGCCACAAACTACAACAATGGCAGATAAGAAAATAATAACAAAATTCGAGATGAATATTCGGGCAGGAAAGACTCAACGATTCACTTATCCCCTTTTCACAATTCATGACGACAGCATAGCGACCGGTATTGTTCGACCGGTCCTTAAGTGAGCGATTACCTTCCGCTTGCATCACGGTGAGGCGCCTGCGCCTAACATCCCATTGGAACGCCTAACGAACTATATCCTGGAACGTTCGCGCGCATCAAGCTGCATGGAAAAATCTGCACAAGGAGAAAAGTTATACATAAGAGATCTCAGCGGCAATAGAGGCGAGCGTAAGGAAAGGAGGGATACACGCCAATGCTGGCGTGATCCCAGTTGCGGGGGAGGACGCAATGAACTTTATTAGGTCTGCGTTGTGGATTTTCCGGACAGCTCATTCTCTATTTTTTCTCAATTTAACTGGACGTTTGAAAACTTATCAAGTTTGTTAAGGGGAATTGGGCGACGGGGATATCCCTGAGTTTTCCCTCACTCGAGGACATGGCTATGTCGCTATAAATACCCTTTGGGTCACTCTCGTATTGACGGAAACGTAATGCGTGTTATTACGTCTTCGCCACGACATTAATCAATGACAACTAAGGAGAAATGCATAAATAAAATATTGAGTTGGCGTACATGTAATATAACAGGGCGCGTCTTCACCTGAACGAGCTACGAAGGAAGTAGTCACAAGTAGCTCGTCAAACGAAAGCTAGATCAATAAATGACCTACTTTCAGGGTCATCCTCCTCAACGGTTAAATAGAAAGGAAATTATACATCCACGGCGATTACGAGAAAATATTTTTCACGTTCAAGTAAAAACAACATCGTATTGTTAATGTGATCATTTACAGCAAATTGATATTACAGAAAACACATGCTGTAATGCCATGTTGAACGTACTTGATGATGCTCGGTGTCCGTTGAATATTTAAATGAAATAAAAAACCTTTTAATTCCACACACAGTGCGTTTGGAATTACGAAGTTACTTATTTCGTTTCAATGTCTTGCAAAATCCATGAGTTACATCGGAGACAACTCATTTCACAAATCCCACAGAATATGTTTAGGAATAGTATTACGACGTTGATAATAAATAATCCAAGGTTACTACAGGATTTGGGCAGGTTGTAGTCGTTCTAAAAGACGAATTCCCACCATAGTGAACCATGCACAAGAGAACAACGCCGGCAGGATAATACAAGTTAATTGGAAAGAGGCTAGCTGTTTCCTGTTGCCTCTACAATCAAATTAAAATACATAATGTTCCGCATAAAGCCTTACACTGGCCGAACTTAGTTCGCGGAAACTCGTTGCGTGCATCACGCTCCTTGAATGTGAATGAAATGACGCCACTTACAACTCCTAATAGCCTACATATCTAATAACGCACAAAACAACAAGAAGGAAATAATTTGATTCATTCATTACTCGCAATGTGAAACACGCAGAATTGTCCTGTGTACTAAGATACATCCTATCTCAATTACGTCTTTTAATGAATGCGCCACTTCTGACGAATGAATAAGACCATCAAATACCTGTAATAAAAATCATTAAACTTCTTAGGGGATGGCGATTTAGCAAATTGCAAATAACCATCCATATTTGTACTGCAACCTACATCAAAACATCCGAAATGTGAATGAGATTTTCAAATAATCGCAGCTTTTGACGATTATTAGAAACAGCTGAACGGAGGCTGTCAATGATTCATCAAAACCGATATTGCTCCCAGGAGTGCTCGATCCGAGAAAAGGCGAGAGGAACAAAAGGCAACTGGCGATTTCGAGGGAAAGAAAAGACAGTCTAAATATTATGTCACACGCAGAAGTTGCACGCGCAAATAACTGCACGGGTTCCACAAATGATCTCTTTGCTTTACCAGGGCAAAACCAAAGAACGCACTGGTATCAACAGACCTCCGTCTGCCATTACCTAAAACGACCAACCTTTCACCTAATTATTTCAATTTCCCTCGTCACAGTTATGACCTAGGAATCATGTGCCAACAAATTAGAAGACAAATGCTTTCAAAACTGCGAAAGGGACGCCGCTCACATCGATAGGGCTCCTTAATATCCTATACTTACTATAATTAGTTAATGCTCGCAAGATCAAGTGTTGAATGCACGCTATAAATATCATACCAACTCCATGGAGAAATATTTCGGGGAGTATTATACCAGTAAATATAATTCCGAGATGAGGAATGTTCTCGCAACAGTGTTTCTCTTAAAGCAAATACTTCAAAGAATTGAGCTACCAGAGCACGAAATTCTCGTTAACCGATATTTTGCGCTGTTCCACCATTTGTACTCCACACACCATGCCACGGCCTTCGACAGTGTGACTGGCGACTCCATTCCCTCACCTGGGCACACGCAACGGGGCAATACTCTCGGCACCATTTGGCTTCGCATTTCGCACCCACCCATCTCCCACAATCCCCCCTGCCCGGCATTCCAGGTGCGAGCTAAGTGGAGCATGGCACGCTGGAGGAAGAAGACGCCGCCCCGGGCCGACCGCTGCCACGCTGGCACGAAGGGGGGCGTGGAGGGGCAACCAGGGTCCCCCTCCCCTCGGCGGAAGTGAGCCCGGGGGACCGAAGGAAGGGACCTGCCGGCGGCGGTTCCCCGACTCGGTCGTGGTCTCTTGTCATCCTCGTCACGTGGGGCGGGCGGCGACGAAGCCTCGGGCGAATGGAATGCAGAGTGGGACGGGGTGGGAGTGGCCCGGCGCTGGGGATATTATTCACGGGGCGCGACGACGACCGCGGGGGCCGAAGGTTGTGAAGGGCCGAGCACTCGTGAAGGGCGTGGGTAGGTGGGGCGTTACCTTCCATGTGCACCAGTAACGAATCCTCTTTAGGAAAAAGACAAACCCACTCTTCTGCGGGGATGAAAAAATTTTAAGTTAGCATAAGTATACATATTACTTTTCCTCACATTTCGGACCATATTTCGACTTAACATCACCAGCTAATCCGTTAGCATGGCTGAGACCATCCTTAGGATTTTGATAGTTCTGACCATGTTGTGAATTACTGCTCATGGGTTCCAATGGCAAATAAGGTAATGATGGAACAATGTAAAATCCCGAGGTTTTTAATGACTTCAACCGAGAGAAGGAGCAATATCCTTAATTTGAAAAACTTTTTCCCGGGGAATTTGATCACATAATTTGTCGGCGATTACAGCAACACCTAAGCGGTGGCAGATGTATGCATAATTGTTCTACTTGGGTTACTTTAGCATGCAATTATTTAATTCTTCATGCCCGAAAATATTAAACTTCCATGCAAACCTTTTGCTACAAGAAAGATGAATTAATACAGCATATTGTACTCCGGCGAACTACATATTTATTAATAAGATTATTCTCACAGGAAACCTGTTCCTGTTGAAATGAACCCATGAAATTTATAAAACATGTAACTTATGCAAATATTCTTGGTTTAGGAGTAAACAATTTCACTCTGAGCGTCATTTTCTAGCGAAAAACCTCGCATTTTTTCAGAAAGCACAACCACTGGAGGGAGCAACTGATCAAGACGAGGAATTCCACTTCTTAGCCTTCAAGTTACGCAGTAAATGTGAACATCCTGAGAGCCTGACTGCGATTTCCGAATCACTAAGAGGGTAGGAAGGTCAAATTACCACCCAAAACGTTTCAGGAATTGTCCTAAAACGTGATCGCAGCAGAGGCAAGTCTGGAAATGCACAATAGCATAAAATTCAGGGGCAGGCTAAATTTATTGCCCAAACGCTCCACTTCTCAAAACTGTACCCTAAATTGATGAACCATGCCTTCTTCAATCGTATTAAGCCTCCAAAATTCCAGTGAACGCAAAAAATATGATCAATGATCAAGTTGCACTGATGAATTGGCCACCGGTATACGCACCGAGAAATCAACCTCGCCTGACTGCAAGGGGTTCGCATCGCGCCCCTGAAGCGGTTCCAATTATCGCTCGATTGAAGCATGTGGCTGAACGACAGCACCTGCTGGCGGCACGAAGGACCCATACGTCGTCGTCCCGCGGCGAGGATGAAAACGTTGACGCACGTCCGCAACGACGGTCGACGCGTCCGTACAATACGAAGACAATTATTTCACACTGCAGAGGTAACCATGACCTACCGACTAGAAAATATGGCGAGAATATCAATCAAAGCTGGGGGTCGAATGCTTTGATGTGTCCACCCCCAATGTACCAATATTTCAAATTGTCTGAAAGCGTTTCTTGTACGAGGGTCATCCGGAAAGTAGTACCCGTTCGTGCCGCATGAAGTGCTGACGACGCGAGTAGCCGCTGGACGAGGTCAGATAGCTTCAGTGGCTTGTCTGCCTTCTCTGAGCCAAGTTGCGTGACGCTAGCATTGCCTGTGTTGTTTCTGTGATTGTTTACAATGTTTAAAAAAATTGAGAACGCCGCCAGTTGTGAAGTGAGGGCAGTGATTAAATTCCTCAATGCAAGAAACGTTCGCCCATGTGATATTCATCGCCAATTAAAGGAGGTGTATGGAGACAATGTAATGGACGAGTCGTCTGTTCGGCGGTGGTGTCGCAACTTCAACATGGGGAGGGGGAACACACACGACGATGAGCGTTCGGAGAGACCGTCTGTCATTACAGACCAACTGGTGAGCTCAGTTGACGAATTCGTGAGGAACGATCGGCGCGTCACAATTGATGACATCTGTGAGCATTTTCCCAATGTTTCTCGAACAATTGTTCATGAAATTGTTAAACACCATCTGCATTATGCAAAAATTTGTGCAAGATGGGTCCCTCGCGTATCTCAATGAGCTGGCGGCGAAGGACTATGCAGCAGGAATACAGAAACTTGTCACACGTTATGACAAATGCCTTAATTTGCTTGGAGATTATGTTGAGAAGTAGTTTAAAGTATCCTCTTTCAAATAAAATTTTTTATGTTTGTTAATATTTACTTTTGTGTCTTTATTTCACGAACGGGTACTACTTTCCGGATGACCCTCGTAGAAATAAATGGGAAGTCCTTTCGTTTAACATTTACAGGCCAAAATTTACCACTGTATGATTTTAGTGTTATTTATGGCGGGATTCCCAGTCATATGCCCCATAAATAACGCAAGAGTATGTCAACGACATACAAGTATTGTTTCAATTCTGAAAAAGTAGCATGTTCGTAGAATTGAAGGTGGCTTACTTGACCACACATATAAGAAACACATCCAAGAAGCCATCATAAAAAATTACGGAAAAATTCTATGATACCGATGACACAAGAAATAAGACACTACTTCTCGCCAACAAATTGACTATGGAATGTAAATGATTTGCACACCTAATTCTATACGTTCATTTTAAATATATCACATGATTTCAAGGACAAGCAAATGAAATCTATGCATGGTAAATTACTAATATTATGACTCAAACTATACTCAACTGATTCAATAAGGCAGGTGATGACTTTCTAGCTTTAGGATGTTGAATCACATAATAATTTCAATGTCTTCCGAGTTCTAATAAAAGACAATAGTCCTCTCAAAATGTCAACTACTAAATAATAAATGCATTAACTAATTCTCATTGGCATTGAGATTTGTGATACGTAAAATGTCTTGAATATTTTTGTTAACTCCGCGATTTTCCAGGACACATTTTCCTAAGCACGATTACCAGAACGTGGGCCTCCGTGCCATGCCATACACCTGGCATTATCCCGTCGAACCACACCTACGACTATGAGGCACTAGAGCTGCTTTCTTACTCCTAGGTAGCATACATTTAAGTTGCTGAGCAAGTATACTTGAGCACCGTATTTCTCCAGATTCCCAGACGAACTCCCAATCACATCCATATGCGGGGTCAACGTTTAAGTCCGACCTTGACTCAGAGCCGTAGCTGTGGAAATCAGGAATCGCACCCAAATCCATATGCCCAAGGGCCGTGTTAATGTCAATGAGAGACGATCCTGGTGACTTTCACGGACTGTGGGCAAAATGAGAAGGAAGAGTGGACAATAATTATTACTATTTCGTGGCCTACCGCTAAAGGTAGGTCTTAAATTGATGCCGACTTGACATTCGTCTAGTAACACAACCTGGCACCTCACACAGATATAGCTGTTATTCTTTCCCGAACACGTTCTATCTCCCTTCACTCCATCTAAAATGAGTTATAATACGTCATTCCATTCCCCTTCCTCGCTTGTCTACGTTCTCCCCTATTATTCGATATGCGATCGCCTTGCAAAATGCCGCACACATTCACTTTTCCTACCTGCTTCTGGTTTCTCCCAAAAACCCTCTTTCCTTCCCCACTATGCCTTGTACCTACAGGCCCTGTATTTGTTTGTTTTCCTTTCCGTCGATTACATTTCTTCATCCTTAACCACGCCCACATCCCCAAAAGCCTCCATATATATCTATTATCTTGCTTCAATGACCGAGTTTCCGTGCTCCCAATTACTTCGACCATTTAGGTCCAAAACAATTCCATAATGCGTTTACTGTCCCACCTGCATTACTTTTTGCCCTCAAGTTTTAATAATTAACCTCTTCCTTCTTGAAAACCTGATAAACTTTATTCCTTAATATTGGTTGACGTCTTAAACCTTCATTTTCTAATGCGCTAATCTATGATTGTAATCCTTTGGCTACAACTTAAGTTTAATCATCCGCCAAAATAACTGATTTGATGGATTTCCCACCGAGCTTCACCACTTGCAATCCATCGGGTATCGCATTAGAGACAAAAAAATGGAAAAATACTCATTTTTGAGATAATAACACGAAAAAAAAACAAATCGATTGTCTATCAATTGGATGACGTCACGAATTAAATATCCCGTAAAGCACGCGACAAAATGTTCTTTGTCCACAAAATAATTAAAGAGAGAATTAAAAAGGCCCCGCAATACGACGAATTCGATTCACCGAAGGGATGTCATAACCTCGATCAGAAAAGTTGGATATTCAAAGGCCCTGGTCCCAAAAACCTGTGCCCTCACACATACCCAGGGTTGGATCCACGGGGTTCTCTCTTTGGGAATATTTTTTACTTCAATTCACAATTCAAAATGAATATAACTTATATGCCCGACACTACTTTTAATTACTACAAAAATCTCCATTAATTGAACATGATTTTCAACTTTCTTTCTAGAAGAAATGTCAAAATATTTTTGTTTTCAAATCATAAAATCCATCCCTTTAGGAGGTTTTCTAGATACTTTACGAGTACTTATACACGTCCGTGGAATTTGCTACGGGTGGCACCGGTTTAATTGTTGAACATGAGGCAGTAAAGATTATATTTTGTCTTAATTTTTAAAATTATAAAATTGCTCTTTTATCGTTAGTCACACATGTTTATCGCGCATAATTAAGGCACTTCACGCGATGCAAAACTCGCTCCACCACCTCCCGCTTCCCAGAGCTAAACTTTCCTGGGCCCCTCACCCGCTGCCAATAGTGACACTAATGTGTGGACGGCCGAACAAGGAGAGGGCACTGCAAGTGACCACGTCTCACCGCAACAATAGTCTAAGTACTTGAAAATTGCAGGTGGCAATCAGAAAAGCGTTCATTAGCACTGCGTGTAGTTTAATCTCCATTCTTAGAGTTTGGCACGGGGCTAGACGCTCAGTGCCCAAGGAACAAAGTAACATCTCGGTGATCAATCAATAAGATGAAGGGCACTTCCTCATGCCGCTGAGCACCATCACGTGGATCTTTAAGAGATAGCTGGCTCCTCGTTAAACGGCCGGTGTGTCATTCACACGATAAAATCAGATGCGCCAGGCAACAGGATCAATAGCTTTTATCCTCGGTGGTATCTACTTCAGAATCAAATTAAACCACTCCATACGCCGGAAAATGAAGCGCATGGTGAAATTCGATAAGATAAAGAGAAATATGCTCATTTTACCTAGCATGGGACCATACCGCCTAAACAACCGCGGTTGCCATCCTCCGTGAACAAAATTAAAATCAGAGTTAAAAAATAAATACCGTAAAAGAGGAGTGGCCTATCGACAAAATCTGTATTTGAGTTCTTTTACCTCGTTCTTTACCGTATAACCTTGCTGAATACAAAAATAAGATATCAAATATTTAAAAAATGTCATAAAAGCTTACATAAAGCTTAGGTGTATCATGGGCTGAGATTTACTTCAATTTATTAACTCTTTCCACAGGAAAATTCATAAAAGAACGTAAAAGTTGGTATTGAAATGTAATGAAATAATTGACTTTGTAATTCCACACACTTTACAAAGTCAATTATTTCATTACATTTCAATATGTTATGCAAATTCCACAAAGTTACGCCTGAGACAACAAATTGTAAAAGTTGGTCTTTGAAGTATGGTACAGAGGTAAAATAAATATTTAAAAGAAATTTTCGTGCATTCAAACATCATAGCGATTACACCCAGCGATCAATTTGATAATATATTCGAATGCTATATAATTCAAGCGTAGCGTATCTTCTCCCCTATTCTGCATTTATTTCCCGGTGAAAATATTAATCTGCCCGCATTCTAGGCTTTTCCTACGAAACCTGGATACTTTCTAGGTTTCCTTAGAGGATATGTTCTGTGACAGGAAAACATTCCTATTTTATTTTTCAAGAATTCAAGGACCGCTGGTCTCCATGAAGTTGAACCATAAAAGAAAAAAATTTTTCAGAAACTCACCTCAAAGCCACATATCAACTGTCTCGACATCTAATCTTCCAGTAAAGTAGGTGATCTCGCGGCGAAGAGAATTGTGCCGTAGTGTCGCGGGAAAGAGAATTGCGCCGCTCAACTCTCCCAAAACCTTCAAGCAGCTGCAAAGACTCCCATAGAAAGTAATAAACGTAAATGCGCATACACAGACAAACTGTCGAAATCCATGGGGTTTCAAGTTAGAAAACTCCCAAGAGCGAAGTTTTAGGCTCGATTCCGAATCGATATTGAAAGCACCTTGAAATGTGAGACGAAACTCAAACCTCTGGGAACGATCACAAAACAGTCGCAAACAATTCACGCACAGGATTTGGCACCATCCCGGCCTGTGGGGAGGGTGGGTGAAACAGACTCGGGTCTTATTCTATCGAGTGCCACTTGCCACACAGCACTGTCGACGGCGCTTCGACGCCCTCACCACAGAAACGGTAAAATTACCGCGTCTAGAATGAGAAAACCCTAGAGCGGACGAGGAGAAATGGCCAAAAAATCTTTAAGCGAAAGAGCGATCAATGCCGGAATTAAAGGTGACGGGACACGCGGCAACTAACAATTATCCTCTGCATGGACGATTTCTTGCGGTGCCGCCTCGCCCCAAATAAAATTCATAGCCAAGTTTTTGGGAGTTGCCAATGGTACGGATTTAAAGAGTCTGTTGAATGTTCCAAGTCCTTGCGGATCTCACGCTCCACATTTAGCGTCTCAAGAATGCAATCATATAGTAACTGTTTCATGTCTCGCGCTTATCCTCATCCCACCGTCGCTTTACTTGCAACATATATTCGGGAACCCGATACCCAATGCATGTTACGGGGTTTGCAATTCAAAAATATCGGTAGCATTTGGTAAATTAATGAGCGTTCCTCAATTTACTGGCTCGTTAACGATATAATTTTATTTCCCTGGATTCTGACAGACTGCCGGACAACCTAACCGCTTCTATCAACCCTGTATCTCCCCAATTGAGCTAATCCTTATTCCCCGAATATCCTAAACTCGATGATGTAATATCAATAATGGCTAATGTGAGACGTAAACGGCGGTGACATTTATAACGCGAAAATTGCCAACTGGGACGCAAAGAGGACGGGTTGACCTTCAAGTCACTGAGGGGTGAAAATACGGTTTCATGACGGGAAAGAAATAGTTCTCGAGATAATAGCCTCTTATTTCATTCTCATACATGGGAGATTACCAGCTAAAAGGACATAGGGTATCTTAAATTGAAATGTTCAGTGTTACAAGGAATCCAGACTAGACCTATATAGTATTTCCTTCGCCGAAATCATATATTACATTCAACTTCGCAAGAAAAAACATCTACAAATAACCTAATATTGGTATGTAACGCGCGACGTCAGTCGATGCACGATTGGTAATGTTGCGTCACAAAAGAACCTTGGCTAACAAAATAGCATTAACCAATTAGCCAGGGCGGAAGCGTCCGTGGCCGCAACGGCGAATAGCCATTCTGCTTCTCAGTGAAAGAGTATCACCGCCGCCAAACGTCATCAATCACAACCGATGGCCATTCGACAATTCCACATTTCAACGTAAGACTCGAAACGAGGAAGTTCCTACTTACAGAGGCAAGGTGAATCCCACTGCAGAACGATTGCCTTAATTGGCACCAACGAGCGCGGAAACTGTCAATGACAGGGGAAGCGACACACTGCATCGGACGCCTCCATTGACATGAGCAACCTTCGAACTCGTTAAGTGACACGGCCGGGCCCAAAATAATGAACCCGAAATCATGGCCACGCGCCTAGCGTGAGCTGAACATTCACAAAATACTTTTAAAACCCCCTGCGGCGCCCTTGCAAAATCGTTGCTGAGGCCCGAGGCGACGGAGTACTGAGTTGCTTCCACTGCCCGCCACGGCCAAGACGGGAGCAGGCTGGCAGGAAAACGGGTCTTATCATTTCACTTCAAACGGAAGAGCACATTCCCTGCGAAAAAGGAAGTGAAGGCGGATGGGGCTTGGCAAACCAAAAATAATAAAAGACCTGATAAACCGCTGCGACCGCGCCAAATCCTGTGACTTACTTCAAATAGCTTGTAGCCGAGTATGTGAAGCCTTTGGGATGCGTGCGAAGCAATCTAGAATGAAGGAAATCTCCCGCGAACAGATGGGGAGAAACAAAGATGAGACGAGGGCAGCGGAGATTTTAATGTTTCACGTACACTCAAAGATATCGTATCCCCAAGTGGTTTGGTTCAGGGTAGCATCAGGAGTATGCTTTGGGATTATATTTGAAACGGTTAGTGGGCTTCAGGACTTTAATTAGCACCAACATCCCCTTAAAATACTAAAAACTCCCAGGAATAACTTGTCACATGTATGGGACCCATAATAAATAAGTCCATTGAATGTAACTTGTCTCGTAGATTCCAATTAAAAATATAAATTACGCATTTTAAATCATTCTCGTAGACATGCTTAAGAGCAATAAAACATGTATTACAGACACCCGCCATCGTTTCAATAAACCACATAATATAGGAAACCTATCCAAACCTTAGGGTTAAATACCATCGTCTTAAGAAGGGAAATGTAAATGAGATTATTTAAAAGAACCCATAAAAAGATTCGTTTATTTACTTTGAACCTTTATAAATAACATTTATCATTTTAAGTAGATTTCATGACCCAAAACATTAATTGCCATTTGAAGGTTCAATTAACTTCAATATACAAGCATTTAATAATGACTTTGCTTGGCCTTTGAGAACATGTCTCTTGAGGTAACAATAACTAACTAGTACTGCAGAGGAAAATGTCTACCATATTGACCATTTACGACACAAAGGAAATGCCTTCCTGTCTCACTTAATGAAAGTTCTTAATCAAGAAACGGAAATAACAGCGATTCCACATATAACACTCCGCAACCAAGGTTTTTCCATCATGCGACATCATCACAAGAGGTAGCTCACACAAAAGAATGAAGACTGCTTCACACAAGCAATAAATTAAAGGAACTACAACTTTTAAGGGTTTGACAATTGAGTGTGGCAATGGATTTGGATATAATTGACAACCTGTTATAGTGGTCACTGGAACACGGACGCTTACTAGACCTGAAGTGTAAATACATATTCAATCATTTCCTCCATTTTATCAAAAAACCGAACGGTACCCGAAAAATGATAGTTCGTAGCTTCGCTAATACATCCCTTAAGAATTCAAATGCTCGCATTCCATGCCGCCTCGAAGCGACACGAAATTCTAACTTTTCATAACTCCCTAATCAGAGAATGTCCGTGCAATTAAAGAAATCTGAGAAGCCGAAATCAACCCGTTGCCCGAGGATTCTCCAAGGCGTACGTGGCGCTAGTTTCAAACTACATAAACCGCCTCCTTCCCCTCACCCCATCGACTGACTGACTGGCCGACACCCACCTCACAGCTTACGTCACACAGACCCCCAATGAACTCCGGCAGGTATTCTTGAGATCGAATTCGGTTTGGTGTCAGCCGGTGGCATCCGAGAGAGAATGGCCGGAATCGATTTTAAAAGCAACAGTTGGATGGGAAGCAATGTAAACTTCAGAACGCCATTTCCTCTCCGGCTTGGTTAAAAATTGACTCCCGGTTCTTATAAGTCTTATTCCTTGGATAAGACTTTAATTCGGTCGAAGTGAAAAGGCAGCAAAGTAGACAATGACTATAGGATGTCAAAAATTCATAAGGACTGTCAACAATTAATATTTTTCTAATTTTTTTACTTACTATATAGGTAACAAACCTCTTTTTCTTAAAATCTTTAATATAGAAAATGGAAACTACGATCTTGAAAACATTGATTTAGAAAGTTTAGTTAAGATTATACCTTATTATACTCACTGCAAATTACCAGTAAAACAACGTTCACAAAACTAGGAGATATAAAGCCACATGAAATTAATCCAAAACATTGGATTGGATGTTTTCCAAATTATTACTTTATCATTTTAAGATCCCGCAAATATGTTTCCAATGATATCGGATGCTGTTTGAACGCTTATATATATTCAACAAATTTGCCGTCATAAGAGAGAAAACAAAAACAAAGCCAGAACTCATAAATGACATGAATAAATCTGCGCTGCATACCCAATTATGCTTGGATTCACAAAACACATTCCCATTGCAAATTGTATGCATTTGTCAAGCAATACTAACTTTATCTTAACTATTACTGTGAAGGAACAACATCGCCACCATGCCATGCTAATGAATAGTTTAAGAAAAGGATACACATTATTACTGCACAGGTAAGACACTAATTCGTTTCTTAATAAGTTTGATTTCATTGAAATGCCATATTTTTAGAGTGAAATCACGCAACTCCCCGAGCATTAAGCACCAACCTTTTTCTTTTTAAGTACACGCGAAGATTATGTCATGATATTATTATATACTTATCCTGAGGTTACTTAACACCCAATGATACCTAATTAGTTTCCAAGCGTTGAAGTAGGTACTTTTTTCTAACTAAACCTTTGCGTCAACACGTTCAGCAGTACCTACTTTATCGTAATGATGTTAAGCCATGGAATTAAATCCTACTAGAAACTAGACAAAATATTTGCACAATCAGGGATAATATTAGCATTAGGTACAATAAAAAATCGCCTCTAAGTAGTAAACATCAACACATACCAATCATTACCAACTTTAGACTTTTTTAATGCTCTCCAAAAATACTCGAGCGTTATAATACGAGGGTCATCCGGAAAGTAGTACCCGTTCGTGCCGCATGAAGTGCTGACGACGCGAGTAGCCGCTGGACGAGGTCAGATAGCTTCAGTGGCTTGTCTGCCTTCTCTGAGCCAAGTTGCGTGACGCTAGCATTGCCTGTGTTGTTTCTGTGATTGTTTACAATGTTTAAAAAAATTGAGAACGCCGCCAGTTGTGAAGTGAGGGCAGTGATTAAATTCCTCAATGCAAGAAACGTTCGCCCATGTGATATTCATCGCCAATTAAAGGAGGTGTATGGAGACAATGTAATGGACGAGTCGTCTGTTCGGCGGTGGTGTCGCAACTTCAACATGGGGAGGGGGAACACACACGACGATGAGCGTTCGGAGAGACCGTCTGTCATTACAGACCAACTGGTGAGCTCAGTTGACGAATTCGTGAGGAACGATCGGCGCGTCACAATTGATGACATCTGTGAGCATTTTCCCAATGTTTCTCGAACAATTGTTCATGAAATTGTTAAACACCATCTGCATTATGCAAAAATTTGTGCAAGATGGGTCCCTCGCGTATCTCAATGAGCTGGCGGCGAAGGACTATGCAGCAGGAATACAGAAACTTGTCACACGTTATGACAAATGCCTTAATTTGCTTGGAGATTATGTTGAGAAGTAGTTTAAAGTATCCTCTTTCAAATAAAATTTTTTATGTTTGTTAATATTTACTTTTGTCTTTTTATTTCACGAACGGGTACTACTTTCCGGATGACCCTCGTAGCTTTAGGATGATATTTGTTAAACGCAGCATATACTGAAAATAATTTTTACAGAAGGACGGTGGCTACACGAGAAACCTTGACAGCATTGGACCAAGGATCTTGGCTATGCTAGCTGCTAATGATAAAACTCGCTCGGATATCACGGACGGCATGTGATAAGAAACACAAGATTCCCGTGTATTTAAGCAACTTTCGAATGTACAATTCAAAATAGTACGACAACAGCAGAGAGAATAAAATGGCATGCAGCTAACGCGAATGCAAAAATATCGGTAGTTGTTCTACTCATTAATTCATCGAGCAAATTTATCAATATTATCTAATTTTTTAATATTAGTTCAACAACTTAATATTAAAATTTAAGGTTTCGATGGGGAAAATCAAATATTACAATTTTTACGCGCCAATTTCGCCTGGAAATTATTGATTGAATGTTAAGATACCATATTAAACTTTCTAAAGCGGAACACAGCAATATTTGCTTGATAGACTTTCACTTTAGTCCTCATCAGGGGCTTTATCCTCAAACCAATTAAATTGGGTGTTTAGCATTCTGTAAGGTCCTAACGGAGTCATAATACACATTTTGTGCTAATCAGGTAGTCAAAGCTTAACGATGACTCTAACAGCGAGTCATAATGGCGGCCTTCAAAAAAATTACTGCATTAATACGTACATCTATGTCTACTTAAGGATTGCATCGAGATGCTAAGGCATATGCCATTTTAATCAAATGTTCCCTCTTTGTTATTCTAAGTGCACTCCATTAAATGGCATTGATAAAATATGACCTCCCCAGTTAAGTTTTCATAGGAACTGATATCGTATTTGAAATACAATGGAGAACTACCACCAGAAGTATTATGGATTAGTGGAGCAGAAATACACGCAAAATGTACATGCGAGCAATTTTATCACGATTGCAACAGTAATAACATGGAAGAATCTTCCCGCACTTGCTTAATTCATGTCAATAATTTTGAGGTAAAAAAGGCGGAAATTGCAGTTTCGAAAATTGGAGCCTCAAAAACGAGTCTGAAATATGTTTAAGAGGTCGTTTCCAAAAGTAATGAGAGCTTTAGAGTAATCTGCAGTTTCACATCATTTCTGTTTACGAAAGACGCAAGGATGGACGCCACATTAATTACATCACTCGTTTTTAATACAATAATTAATTAACTAAGGTGAGACATTGATTGGGACAGTTATGATGGAACACACATGGGCATGACATTAATTTCAACCGTATCCATACAGCTCGTAGTGAATGACCAATTCAGCCTCACACAGATTCCTACATTCCACGAGAAATGAGGTGGCCTGCTGCAATCATGTAGGTCAACTGAGTTGACAGAGCAGTCGTAACACGTTGGACCCATCTGATGTCTCGAAACAATAAAACCACGCCACTCGGAAAATCGGCCCAAAAACTTTAAGAGGATTCACACAAACGAATTAGTCGAAATTAGAATCGGGTAAAACTCTGTAACTAAGAAAACAAATTCCATTCCAGATTCCAACCTTCAAAGCAGATTTCAGTTTTCCAAATAATTTCCAACGATTTAAAACCGAATGATGGCAGGACAATTAATAATAATCTTTGATAAAATATAACGGAGGAACAACTAACAATAAATCCTGAATAATATTTTATAATGGCTTTAAAACAGCGTTAGGGTAGCCTTGATGAAGTAAATTACTGTATTAGTGAGCGCTCTCTTCATTAACAACCTCTTCAACTACTTTCAACAACTACCTTTCTCCACCCTTCCCACTAAGTAGAAAAGCCACGCATACATGGAATGATGAAGGTGGACAGCAGGAATAACGGGAAGAGCAAGAAAATAACTACTAGGTATTAAGAACGTACAGTTATGATATGCATAATTTCATCCTATAATTTCTACATATTTGAAGTCACGGAGAAAAAAATTGGAAAACTTGCAGCTAATCAAACGTGATAACTGCTGCCAACTTATCTTCAATATCGGTATGTACTCCCGACGCGGGATAGAAAGAGGAGGCAGCGTTACCCGTTGTCGATGACAACGCGCCAATAACGAATGACGCCAAGGAAGCAACATTTGCTCGTCCCGTCTGACGGACGGAGTAGTGGATTTATGACGTGCTCTGCTACACACACTAAGAGTTGAACCCGACCCCTTGGCTCTTGAAGCACCGATCCCTATTTTCACCTCCAATTGTTAACAGGTACACGGAACACCATTGAATTATGAACCTTTCAAATCCTCTCCTTGAATATGTGGCGGCCGTTTCCATTCCAGTGGCACCTGGATCATTACCTCTCATCGAATGCAGAACAGTGGAGAGGCAGAAACTCGAAACAACCGGCGACAGAAGAATCGTTACATCGGCGTGATGTAACGATCCTTTTGTCAGCTATTAATATTGACTAGAGTCCCTATGATCTCTTAAGTTTCGTCCAACCACACCCGACTTCTCATTATGTTCGAGGCACCGAAAAAGAAGGAATAAGTTAACTTGCGGGTCCACGACGTGAGAGGTTTGTGTTGCACGATTGCAGCACTTGTGACAGTAATCCAACTTAACAAAATTTTGATGTGATATTTCTCCCGTCCTCATTGTCAGCATAATGACAACTTTCATTTAAAGACATTTTCCACACATAGCATACACTGGATATCCAAATTATTTATTAACATTCACCGCACATCCTAAATGTAAAACCAAATGAAAACGTTACGACCAAGGCCTATGTCATATTTACTCGATTCAGGCGTAACTTTGTGGAATACTTTCATGATGAACAACATTAAAATAAAAATTTTTAATTCCGCACTGAAAATAAACTTTAATGTCACCTGGGTCTCAATGCGGTGCTAAGGTGCGGTTCGCCTGATGATGCTGCACCGCAGTGAAACCTATGGTCATATTACCTTAGATAAATAAAACAGTGACAGGGGTTTTCAAGTTGGCCCGAAAACGAGTGGGCACAGATCGCCGTAAATCCAAATTGTGAAATCCATTCATGACAGAAAATCGCGCACGCCAAAAGTTGCGTTGGGAATCATCCTTCGATACAGCAGGCAAGCGTTCTACCGTCACCCCATGGACTGAGCCAACAGTCCCAGGCCAAAAAAACACCGATTGAAGGTAACTTGAGCGTGAGCCATGCTTAACAGAGTGACAAATACCCTCAAAATTTCATCCGAGGAAAAGAATGACAGCACCGACAGTGAATAACCAAAGCATGCTTCCGAGAAGTTTAAATAAGCGCCTCCGCTGACTACGAGGTGGTGACTCAGTATTGTATAATGGGGCGGGGCAACCACCGGGAAATCTCCTGACGTCAAGTGGCAGACTGAGCCCGCGAGCGCTCAGTCATGGCGGCCAGGCCTCGAGGAAGCATGCTCCTCAAATTCGCAGGTCGGGGAGAGGGAGGGGCGAACCAGATCGCGGATTTGGAGGGGAGCCTCACATCCCGTGCTCGACAATTTCTCACGTCCGCGTGAATTTGAACAAGATGGGACGGCTAAAGGCGGAACCGCGGGGGGAGGGGTGAAGGCAGTGCCCCTGCGATACCTTCACGCTGTCTTCACATACCAGGTTGGGGCGAGAGCAGGTGAGACAACTTGCCATTTATGAATTTCAACATCGAGCCTAGAAGAGTGAACTGAGCATCGCAAAAAGTGCATCAAAATGGCAACGTAAATGAATGACATAAAATGACAGTAAATAAGTCGAGGGACGGTTTTGCGGACGATAGTAGAGCCCACCTCGTACCAAGACGATATTCATATATCAGGGTATGGGAGGGGGAAGAGAGTTTCTTTTATACCGCCAGTGAATTTCCAATAAGACCAAATACACGGTCTCGAAATATCACACAATGCATTCGGCTGGGGATGGGCAGAGTCACCGAGAATCGAAGCCAAGTCTGCCGGCCAGGAAGCAACCAACGCTCCACATACTGAGCTACCAGGCCTCGCAGAGCCCCCCCCCTCAATAGTTAGTTTACACAGTGCCGATATAGGAATATATTTCACGCACCGAATTCACGTGGCAACATTGATTGCATGATGAATGGTTCAAACTAGAAATAAGATGCGATAAAATATTTCGGTTCAAATTCTCGGTCATTTCAAGCAGCGAAAAAACAGCCTCAAATTTCACTTGGAAGATGTTCACGCTACTGAACCTTCCGACGTAAGAAAAATTATCTTCTCTGTAAGTAATGTCCCCAAAATGCACATGAAAGACGGAAGCAACATGAATGCTGAAACAAATAAAGGAGTTCGATAACGACGCAAACTTTCATCGGGGTTATTCAACATGTACTAAGTAAGAAGAAGCAATAATGGAGGCGCAAGGAACCGGCACCATCGGAATTACAGTGGACGGAGAAGCAATGTTTCGCAAATGACATCGTAGTAAAAGCTAGCATATAGAATATAAGACAAGCATACTTGACCCAGTATTGCTTAACTACGACATTAAAATAAATAAGAAAACAAAAATACTAATTTGCAGCAGACAAAGACTTGAGGAAAATGTTTCGTGGAAGGAGAAATTAGAACAAGTGGAAGCATTCACCTACCTCGAAAGTACCACAACATGGGGCGGAAAAGCTCAACGGAGATCAAGAGATCACTGCTGTGGCTAAGGAAGCGTTTACGATGATAAGCCAACAAGTATGCTCCAAGATACGAATGCAAATATGAAAGCACTATGTAAAAATATTCGTGCAGTGTGTCGGGGTATGGATCAGAGACAGGAACCAAAGACCAAGGGAGACCGGAAGCCTTCGCTGCTGAAGACTAAATGGGTGAAGAACGGAATTGGGAATTATTCATATGAATAGATGAGAAAAAGACCATGCGGCGTACCTTAAGGAAAATAATTATACTTATTATACCAGTTGGATTAGACTCAATTCGAGACAACAAGTTTGTAAAGAATATAACGACCGGGGAAATAGATGGAAAGGTCACAACAGGGAGGCGAAGGGACACACATATCGGCTAAATAAATTGGGCAGGACAGAAGACTACCCGGCCACAAGAAATGGGAATGGCATAATAATGCTATATATTTTTGCCGCGGCACTTTCCCAAATAAGAAGCAATGGCTAGCAAGTATCAGAAGTGAGTAGGAAGCATTTTAGGTGAAATCACAAGGCAATTACAGTAATGTGAATCATTTAGGCACACAGATACCGTGTCCAAGTGGTTGAGCTGATAAAATACACTAACTTCAGTACTTTGAATACAGTATTTTGAGCTAAGAGATCCAATATTGTCATAATATGTGACAGATTGGAAAAGCAAGGGATGGAAAGATGAGACTTTGGCCTGAGTGTCACAGAAAACCAAGAAGTGCACAAAATCTCAAAACCTCCTATTAATAGTGTACCAAACGGAAGAATGAGTATTTCTATTAACATATGTTATGGTGAGAGATAGCCCATGATTACGAACGCACACTTCCACATAGAAGCTTGAAAATTATTTTAGCGAATGTTTAAGCAGCAAAATGTCTCTTGTCGGGGACATATTTGGATTCGGCAACTGTTTATCACATCGCACTCTACATGACATTAGAGATACACAAAAACAACTTCTAATTTGGAAAATGCATGTCACGACGAAAATGGTGTGATTATATCTTGGGTGAATAGTAAAAGAAAAATTCCACTATTCAGCAATGAGCGCTACATACTGGAAATGTACGAGGAAAATATTTCAACAAATGTTAATTATAGATGCCAAATAGGCCGCTGAAAACGCACTTCGAGCAAAAAAAAGTCCACATTCTCAAATCCAAACGAGTTTCGTACCCAGCTGAACGTTCACCATGTATATTATACGCAATACGTACACACTTAGTAATGAGCATCCATCCGCAGTTACGAGCGAAAACAAGCCAAATTGCGAACAAAAAGAAAATTGAAAAATTGTTGACGCTCATATGCACGACAAACCCCATTATGTGGCGGCGCTTCCAGCAGTCAGGAAAACGTTCCCTGGACCGCCGCTGGTGCTTCTTAGCGCGGTGGTGTCCCGAATGCCTGCGAAGGGCGGGTGGGGTGCAGTGGATGAGAGGATACAGACCCTTACGGGGCGTGATTCCCCCCATTTCCTGAATTCAGATCCCACGATTATTGTAGCGTTCCCTATACTACTAAAATCAACGTATATAGGTCAATTATTAGAGGGGCACCGTAGAGAGCCAATGATATTGAGCTTACCGAGCAACCAGCAGAGAAAACTGCAGTCTGGCGGTTGATTTCCTGATGCATGGTATCTTATTCTTACAACCTTTCCTATTCCACATTCTTGAAATAGTTTGATACAATAATGATTTAATACACAAACAAGAACACATTCGTCGCTCAAAAATTCTCACGCAATAATTTGACAACAAAGAGGGACTTCTGTTTATGACTATAAATAACATTATAATTTGTAAAACACAATGAAAAAAACAATGATTGCGTTTTCATAGGAAAGAATTTATTGCTGTCGACTAGTTTCGCTACACTGTAGCATCATCTGGACTGCCCAGATGATGTTAGCGTAGCGAAACTAGTCGACAGCAATACATTCTTTCTAGTGGAAACGCATGGTCTCTGATCCTTTCTTCGTAATTTACAAATGGATTTACACTAAGTATCAGGCTCAACTATCTGTCATTATTATTAGTAACTACAGGTTGCACTTACTTGGCTTAGTACTCTAACGTTCGCACTTCCATGATTAACAATCCAAATCCACTGGCCTGCACCGATTTGAAGCTGTTTTGGACTGATGAGTAGGTTAGGAAATGTTTTTTAATACAAAGCTTAGGGCACCTACCTGTAATGCAACGACGCAGACTGCTCTGGTACGATTACATGGGGAGGTGGTGAACTGCAATGGCTAACGGCGTATAGTACGGATAAAATTTCAGTGGAAAAAACAAACCTTTTTGGCATAAATCTTTCGAACGGTATATAACCACAGCTGATTGTTTCCATTCCAACCTCTCCTAAATTGCCATTTGTACCTCAACCAACCTTTCCCAAATTCCAGTAATTACCTCCGCGGTCGCGAGACTACCAGAAGAATCACAAATGCAAGAGGTCAAGCGCAATATGGCCATCTAGGCGAAGGCCCGATCTCCGCGAAGTGAGTTCTTTATAATGGTATACTATCGTCCAATTCACCGTAAAACAAGATTTACGACAGCCTCTAGCGTCGAAAAGACAATGCAGAAAAGGGGAGTGCCACGACCAATTTAATTCTTCTGTATTGATACTTCAATGTTGTTCCTAGCAGTAGTCTTAGGCGACCGACAGCCAAAGTCATTTGCGCCATTAGGGATGGTTTGGAAAGGAAGGGTGGAGAGAAACCCTGCGTCAGCATTAGCCGACTCTTGTCGAAAGGCGCCAAGGGGTCCGCAGTTTAACGTCCCATCCGACGGACGTCGTACTCACTCAAAGTGCTCTCCACATAGCACCTCAAGGAGGTATTGGGATACCCCTGAAAAATATTTATCCACGATTTGAACCCGGGCCCTCTCGGTGGGAAGCCTGTACGTTGACCACCGCACCAACCGATCCCCGTTTTTACTGTTCCTACCAGCAGCTATTGGCTGTTTCAGAAACTACATACATTGACTTATTTAACACACATATTGGCAACTTAAATTGAAGCAAAAGTTAGCTAAAATGTTGCATAACTGGTGTGGAATCACCCCGGCCACACACTAGTGGCTTGCAGGTTGAGATATGCATTATTTTGTCCGAGTGTTTAGGAAAAAAACCGCAAAATTTTTAAGGTCATGCATTTGGCCAATTTATTTTCGCCTAATCTTAGCGGTGGAAAATTGGGAGCTCCTTCGCTAAAATTTCTTCCACGAAAGGAAAAAAATTTAGGGAAGTACTCGTATAATAGCTGCATTGCAACAGAGCGCCAGTATGCTAAAGGATAGCTTGATGTACTCTTTGCTTGAAAGGCCAGAGCTAATAGCACTATTGGATGTAAGCGACGACGGTACCACTTCATCGCTCATACGGCAGTTTATATTGCACACACCTGAAAGAGAACTTAAGTCTCGGGTTCGGGCAACAAATAAATGTATGAATGCGTCAATTAAAGCTGCAAGACAGGAATACACATATTTGATAGAGCCGTGAAGGCAGAACGCAATACTCATCACCGCAAGGGTTGTGAATGCGTGAACACACTTTTTTAACAAGCAAATAATTATTTAGAACTTTCCAGGAAAATTTCCAGAAATATTTCAACATCTAATTTGAATGAAATTGTTTTTCTTTAATCAGGGCATATATCGTGTCCTCAGAATCGACGTAATAACAGACTTATTCCGAAAAGTACATAAAAATTAGAATAATGATATATGTAACTCGTAAGGAAAACCCCTAGCGGACATTTAAATAATTAACAACTACCAACACTCAATGTTGAAGGCTCACATTCAAACACACAATAGGCTACGTAAAAATTACCACAGCTCATTCTAATTTGACATTCCTTAGATGGCGTCCTTTCGCAAGCATTCCATCAATGACACGATATTTTGTATTTTGACCATCTTATCCGAAAACCGTCACCAGGTTTAAAACCTGGAGTGAAACTTAAATACAAAGCGATTGGGTACCAATTTCTTTAAGAACTGTCAACGAAAATGAAAAAAATTCCAATACATAGCGCGGGATGTCATCTACGGCCGTTCGTTAGCCCTCATTTCACATGGAATACGAGCGAAGAGCGGCAGGGAGGCAACAACCCTGGAATGTTAAGAATCGCTTCATCGTTCAAGACAACGGGTCAGCCACCCTATTCATCGTGGTTGATTTAATGAAGACGGGCCGCGGACGGCGGCCGGGAAGGCTTTCGGATGGAGGCGGCGACTCGGGGCAATTATGGCACAAGCTGGGCCGGCAAAGACGGGGATAGGGGGCGGAGGGTAGGGGGGCCCCGAGTGGGGGTGGCGCTGGAGAGGGAGGGAGTAGACACGACAGCCACCGACGTCCGTACCGAGCATACACAGAACCAAGCGAGGGACTTGTTGCTTTGAGAGATAAAGGGGGGTGGAGGGGAGAGGAGGATGGTGGGTGGCATGGATATACGCGGCCCGGTGGCCCTGTGAATGGAAACCGATGCGTCCGGCACACAGATGTTCCGATGGTCAAAGAAATAGTACAAAATCATCACTGATTAATTGACCACACACAGGTGCTCGGGAGGAAGGGATCAACATTGCCGCCAAGGACGAACTGCTATAGACATTGAAGCCTGGGGCTCTGGAGCCCCGGGCTTCTATGGCAGCTCGCTCGTGGGGGTGATGCCCACTTCGGCCCATCGTGAGGGATTTGAAAGTGAATGAAGGAGACTCAAATAAGATTTTTGAACCTACGGCAATGAGTTCTCAGTGAAAAAAACAAAAATGAATTAAATTTCTCGTTACATTAATAATAGGAATAAAAAAATTAAAAATTATTCCACATTCGAAAAACTCTCGGGATACTTACATCAAAGTCCGATCGACATAACTACGAAATATATTTCGGGAATCTTCTGAGTTTTCCTAAACGATGGGCAAAAATTGGTTCAATAAAATATCGTGATATGAAAAATTAATATGAATCAATGACATAGTGCATTATTAACAAAGATAATTATTAAAGCGAAGTGAATGCATGCGCCACATTTTGATGTGGTCTAGACGTATGTATGTCATAGCACCTGCCTACAGGCATTGCACAAACCTGTGGAGTCCATTCGCGGAAGCGGGGTAAATGCTTCGAGATAATCCTATGGGGCTTCTAATCAATATTAAAAAATTGAATACCATTTATTTACATAGTTAATTGTTAATTAAGTACCTGGAAATTCGAGAATTACTGGGCGTGGACCATTTCAAGAAATAATGTACAAAGGTCTCTTTAAAAAATTGTACTATTACTCAATGTATGTCATAAAAAACAATAAATCGTAGGTAATTCACCTTTCGTCTACATCGATTGAAATACTCATGTATGCCAAGCAGCAAATGGGTAAACACTCAAAGGTTAAAGTCCAACACTTATACTAATTAATACGCTGCGTTTGTTAATTTGCACTATCAATTTTCCACGCACTCAAAATAGGAGATGGTTGGCAATTTCGGCCAAGTTCTCATTATTATACTATAAAAAAATCATTCAAGGGAATACAATGTACACAAACCATGTAAATACATGGAACTGAATTTAGATTTGCACTGTCATATTATCAAGATATTATTTTGAAATTCAGAGTGTAAAATGGTCAATTATCGCAAAAACTTAACGATAGAACACCATTTAAAAAACTTGTGGAAATGGGAGTAAAAAGTTCCACTAAGTGTAAATGGAAGTAAAAAATTCCACTAACATTTTCTTTAAAGCGCCAAGCATTGCAAATAAAATTTTATTCGCACAACTAAAACATTAGTATTATCTCCGGCAGAGAAGCAATCATAGGAACCTTTACGTGTTCATTAACATGATAGTTACCCATAGAAATAGATAATTAACTATCAATTAGTACCTAAGAATAGATATTACGGGTGAGACTATGCAGCACAAAATGTAAGACTCCTAAAAATATCGTGGCTAAGGCTCATTTCCGAAAAATGCATCAAATGTTGCATTAAAACGTCGGATAAACATTTTTGTTGGGTATTCGACAGGATGGCGCACAGAATGAAAACTTCGAACTTATGCTGATCAAGTCACCCGACAGTGACAAATGATAAGGGAAAAAAGACCTAGAGACGGAATTAATAGCAAATGCATTCCATTTCGGTTAATTGTAGCATATAAGGGAAAAGCTCCGGGCTCCTCACCCTAATGTGCGAATTTCACACGACGTTAGAATTAGCACTATGTGAGCTCAAACCTCGCCAATGAAACAACCTTTGATTTAATAACAGTAGTTACAGATAAGGGGATTGCAGTTATTTATCATGGTGTTATTTTAACTTACTTCAAATTACATAATGCTTATCAGCATTATAACACCCAAAATGTTCTATACGGGATCTGTGAAGTCGAGTGTAAATCACCCGTCGTTTGCAGGTAACATCTGAACAATACTGTTGATTGCACAGAAGCCACACACTAATTGAATAGCACATCTAAGTAATTGCATGACAAACCTTAATGTCTTAAATAATATGTCCATGAATTGGCACTGAGTTTTAAATATTAATGTAGTAAACCATTTTTGGAACAGTGCCTGGGGCAAACAATGATTATCCCAGTGCTAAATTAATGATGGCATTGACCCCTGAACAATCATGCCATCCATTACTGTGCCAAAATACAGAAAATTACTACACGAAAGTGATTTTGTTAGGATTGGTAACTGCCTGGGCAATTCATTTAGAAACAGGTTACATTAAACCCATTAAAATTTATATAAATTTGTGAGCATCAATCGAATGAATAAAGACATGAAAAATTTGAAGAAGCTCACAAGCAACTTTGTTGAATATAAACACATTCAGGGAATCAAATACTCCATCCCAAGGAACGCCCTTCCACACGTACTAATCACTAATGCAATCGAGTACAACAAACGTAATGAAATGTTGTTCTATTTGTTCAACTCATGGAAAAAACATTAAAAATACACGTTCTGGAGAAAATATACAGCTAAATAGATTGTAACAACTTCCATTGGCATGTCAAGGTGACTGTTTACAGTACAACATACATGGATATAAGTGTCAAATCACCCAAAAAGGTACTAAGTTAGTCAACTTATTTCAAGTATATGATCTACTTTATCAATTCGGCCATCAAATGCGAATGACAAGCCCACTTTTCTAACACAGAATACACGCACAACAAATCTATAGCCGCCATAGCATATCAACAAATGCCGAGAGCAACTGAAAGCTGGCGATACAGACGTATGATGAGTTTAACTATAAACGCCTGCAAAGTATTTTAAGAAAACCAATCACATTACCTTGCATGCACTTCTAGTATAACAGCCGGCCGGGCGTATTCCCGAGCTTCAGGCTGTCTAAGAGGCGCTCCAACTTTCAGCAGTTTACTCCGCCATATCTTCACGAACTGAGCCCAAACAAATTATCTATAAAACCCCTCAATCCTCGAAGACCTCCTTAGTGACAATACTTTCTAAATATCCTCAAACGGAACAATAATCCATAATAGAGAGGGTACACCTTAAGTTGTAAACTATTGCACACTTACCGTGGACAAACTACCGTTATCTTGGGCGATGGCTTCTTTACTTCCGTTGACGCATGCGCATAGAAATAACCGATGACTATTTCCGGTTGGATGACAAACGAAAAAATTGAATTATGAAAGCGGTTAACAATGTGTGGAATTTTTTGATTTAACTCTAATTTCTTTTAAGTGAATATTCATTCAAAATAATTTCGTTGACACCGGTTGAGGAAGAATTGTCAATAAACGCAGCGGGATTTGAATAATAAAATGGATATAATATTTTGGTTTGATAACTTGAACCGCTGTGATGTCAAGATATATATCTTGGTCCATAAGATTTTGAGTTAAGTGAAAGGGGTCAAAATAGGATACATCATTGATTTATAACATGTCCCGTAACAAGTTCAGAGTAGCGGGACAGGCTGAAATGCTGAGAGCAGCTCAAAAGGATGAAAATTATATACATCAATTGAATGAAGGAATATCGAACGTAGCCCTGGATTTCGGAGGTATTATGGCACTCGCATTTTTCCTTCTATTGGGTGGAATGTAGGTCGATATAATGTGTGAAGTAAGCATGATACCTTATCAAATGAAAATTTATAATCATCGGGTATTCCTTTAAAATGTCATACGGGATCGGGGTATTAATTCCTCGATAATGATGCGCGAAGTTTGAATTAACAAAATACTACGGGAAAGAATGTGAAATATACGCGAATAAAACGGCACTAGTCCTGGTTGCCATACAGGGAATTTTTTCAACATAGATGCTTCTCCCATCAATTTCGGGAGTATTGAAATTGTAAGACTTGGTTTTTTGCAGCTGTGCATTTAATTATGTGCTACTCTTTGGGGAGACAAAACTGGCAGCTGCTAATTTTCTCAGAAGAAATTGGGTGCAATTTTATTTGGCCTCCGTATATTTCCTTTGATAAGCATGCCTTTACCAATTTTACCACACACCCTGAAGTACTTCGTAAGAATTTATCTCAGAATATGCCAATGTCAATTTGAAAATAAATAACTTTTCTCCTACTCCATCACAAAAAATAGGTGTGTGTTTCTGGTTGAAGTATGCCCGTTACCATATCATCTTATCCAAATTAATGTATTATGCTTCCACTTCTCTATGCAAGTTTCAAACTCTTGGAGAAGAGTACTCAGGTATTATTCCATTGCAAGATTCTTCGCAAAAACTATTAACGTTCAAGGTATGTGGATAGAGATTTAAAATTTTAATATTTTTGCAATTATGAGCTTTCTGAAAATAATTGGAGATGAGAATTCCCTAGTTTTTGTGTGAATATTGTAAGCAAGCTCACCATTTTTTTCCTCGTTTAGAAATTGCTGGTTTATGTAATCCTGCTGAGTGGTGGGCAGAGTGCTATGGAGGAAATGTTAATTTGTGCGGAGAAAATCACATTACCGGAATATATAGCGTCTTATGTTTCTCCCATTGCTATCCACAATGCTGCAAGATACTTCAGTCATCTTCTTCCATATTTGCAGAGACTCAATAAAATTGCATTTTACTGGAATGGAAGTTACTACTCCTTCGTCAACAGACTCCTTGGAGTGAAACATGTAATGTTCTTGAATTTATGATTGATTTATTCAACAAAATCGCAGGTGATGGATAACTAACATTAATTAAATGGGATGTTATTAGTTCTAACCAAACTAGCCAGGATAACACTTTTTCAAGAAATAACTTTTTGGCTAAGAAATGTAATATCCTTTATTTTATGTGGTTATTCTGCTCTGAAATTCTATATATTTGGTGACTTGTTGATATTAATTAGTTTTTTTCGAATATAGGATTTCCACATGTTGAGAGCGAATGCCATTAACAATTGACTGCCACACATGGTCAGTAATGTCAATTTGCTTTAACTCCAGGTCTCAGGGTCATTCATATTTTGCAGTTTTTATTATGAACTTAAATATTGAGGAAAAGCTTAGTTGATGATAAATAGCTTAAGATGAACTGCAAATAACTAGTTGTTGCCAAACTCCAATCCAGGAAATACTTCTTCAAGAATAGGACTTGTTGGTGAAGAAATGCCAATATCCTTTATATTTTGTGATTAGTCTAGCCTGAAAATCAATGTTTAAAGTAAATCGATGATTATAATTGGTCACATTGAATTCAAATCACTGGATATATGATATCCACCTGCTGCTAGGCAACCTCATTAACAATTGTCTGCCACAAGTCATACAGGAATTTCAATTTGTCCCATCTCCGGTTCCAAAGGACCGGCGGGGTAATGCCCTCGCCTACCAACCCAGAGGTCGCGGGTTTGATTCCTGCCTAGGTGGATTTTCCTCCATCTAGGGCTTGGTTTCACGTAATTGCCTTCGATGTAATGTAAGGGTTAAATGAAAGAAGGAACTGTAAGTCTCAACCTCGCCCAATTAATTCAATAAATAAAGGACATTCTTAGTTTGCAAGTTTTATTATGAACTTAATGAAATGCTCTGGTACAAATGTGCCCAGCAAAATTCTCAAAAGTGAGGATGATAATGTAGTTTTCACTTGATATTGTCATGGTTTAATTGTAAGCTCATGAAAAATGGTGATCATCATTAGATATTTGGTTCCTTGGCAATGGATTCTTTGTGAAAATTCTTAAAGCTAAAAACTTTCCTGTTCTATAGGTATTGCTTTTCTGTACCTTTGAAAATAGTTTAATTCAACATTGATTAATTGTCAAGGTTGATTTAAGCAAGATTCAGTTAGTTTCAGCTGGAATGATCCTCAGATATAAGAGCAGATGTGATTTCAACACTTTGATCCTAGCCATAAGGCTGAGAAGCGATCGTGTCTATCAATTCTGAATATTTACCCAAGGGCCAGTTTTTTTAGTGTGAACTGAGCTATTGTTTGAAATTAATGTATTGAATTCCTAATTTCCATTCATTTTCTAGGTCCTAATCGAAAGTTGGCTGAGAGACGAAGCTTCGCTTTATGGTTTCAAGATTCTTGCTGCTGTTTCAATTGTTAATATAATTGTGTCATTTTATCACTTATACCCTTCTTGTATGAATACCAACAGTGATGAGATGAATTCATCAATATCAATTGAATGTGAAAGTAAGGTGACATCACGAAGTGTATGCCAATTGTGCCTAAAAAATAGAAAGAATACGTCGATAACTCCATGTGGCCATTTATTCTGTTGGACATGTGTAATGAAGTGGCTGCAGTTGAGAAAAGACTGCCCCATTTGCAAAACTGCAGTTTGCGCGTCAAGGATAACATTTTTATCAAATTATGAGAAAAATGTGTGATGAAAGAAAAATATACTCTTATTTTTACATATTTTTTGTTTTCTAGTTTAAGAAATGTTTACCATTTGATGTTCACAGTAATATGTTAGTTTGAATATTTATGTACATAGCCTACTTACAGGGTCCACTGTAAACGTAAGGCTATGGGAAAAATAAATTTATTGATCCTACTTCTACAAATGCTTAAAATTCTTCAAAATAATATCCCCCTGCATCAACAGAGACGTGATTGGGGAGTATCAGGGTGCCTGCCACGCCTCGTCTCTTGGGAATGCTGTAAATTGCTTTTGGATTTTTTCCTTGGTCTCCCAATGGTTTCTTTTCAGCTCTCTCTTCAGTCATGGTAACAAAAAAAAGTCACATGGAGACATCGTGGGACTGTAAGGGGGCTAGGGGACCACTGGGGTGGTGCTTTGGGCCAGGAAGTTGACAATAATAGACATGTGGCTGGGGATGTATTGCTGTTCAAGCGCACAAGCCATTGTGTTACTAAGTCAAAAAACACCTTTCAAGCGGAGGCACATCTTTCGGAGGCAACCAGCTGTGATGGAAGGGCAGACTCCCCCACCACATTTTCCTGCTGGTTTTACCACGCTGCCATGGATAGTTGAAGCACAATGAAATCATGCGCATTACTTTCATAATTGACCATGTATATAATTACACATATGTTTTTGTGTATCTCTGAAAATGCTCTTCAATAGTGACAGAAGTACGATTTGAAACTCTGGCTGAAAACTTAACTAAAAATAAAAACACAAAGAAAGGACAATCATGAATATTTTTGATGAATATATATATATAAACGATAAACACAGTAGTCAACCTGAAGATCGGTTTGGTAGGTGATGGCAGAGTTCACCCAGTACTAAGCCTGACGGCATGTGAAATTCACACATCAGGGTAGGGGGGCCATTTCCTTTCCCTGTGCCAGGTATGGTTTCCCAGGAAGATCTGGTACCCGAAAAATCGCATAGCTTGGGTGGAGCTGCAGGTGCCCAGAGTGTCTTTCCCGGGAATCGAACCTGGGACTCTCCGGTCAGTACTCCAATGCTCTACCCCCTTGACTACCACTACCCTATATTTAAAGCAGTAGACACATTGAAAATATTATTCAGGAAGGCTATGGGAAATCATCTCAATGTTTCCCTAGGTAGCTATGATTTCAGGCATGTGATGATTTCATTTGTCCTGCCAGATTTGTCATTTCATGAAAGCCTTGTAACGCCAAATTTATTGCATCTGAAATAATGGGTGAAAATGGACATAACTATTATAGCATGACTTGAAATATTATGACCATGTTTTAGACTGGGAAGTTGAAAGAGAAAGAGTAAATTTCTTAGGTCTGTGAGAGAAGATTGAAAAAACAGCAATGGATAATATGAGCAGTAGTTATAGCATTATATGCAGCTTAAGGAATAGGGTCAGTGGGGTCCAATGGTATACACAAAAAAGTGAGAAGAGGATTACTTATCTAATATGCAAGAAGAGGTGAAATAATATGCATTATTGATGGAAGAAAAAGAAAAACCAATGAAGTTGATTTTTTTGCAGGTCAACTAGGTAAATTCAGGTTCTCTTAATTTTTTTCTAAAAGCTATGTATACTGGAAAGTTGAAACTTCCATTACCTCTTAACGTGATTTCTCTGATTTTAATTTATCTATGTCTAGATGTTGAAAATAAGATTTCATGGCTGCTGAGAACACTTCTATATGGGTTTCTTTTGTCCACTTGAAAACATCTGATGGTCCATGGTTTTATTGCCAAGTGATATTTGGTCAGTCACACCCACAAAAACATATTTTTCATGCCAATACCTCCAACTATTGATGATTGATGATAAATCACGCAAGTGAAGAAAATGGTTGACACACTGTCATCGTACACTAAATGATGCCAATTGAAGTATTGAAAATACTTATCACTAGTGTCAGCTATACAAACCCTCACACTGTAATGTGCAGCCATTTAGGTCTTGTATTCATAGAGAATTCCCACATATTTTTAAGTCAATATCATCCTTTTATCTACTTCCATATATACCAATAATCAACCATAGAATTCAATGGGCTTAGGATCAATATGATGGAAATGCATGCTCAGCGAATAATCAAGCTTTTTCACAGCAAATTTATTTCAGCACCATCATCTAGTCCCATTGGAAAGTATCAATAATTACGTGAGGTGGTCACCTGTGTGTCAAGACATTGTACCGAAATAAATTTTTCATGAAAATATAATTAGTTTGCCTATTCAGTGAAGTAATCATAGGGAGGAAGAAATAATATATAATCAGCTTAAAGAATTAAATGCAAGGGTCCCTGGTGCACTTGATGGTAATGGGGGATTGAAATTTGGAGAGAAAAATAAGAGATGGAAGTGAAGAGTCTGTGGCTTACGAACATGTAAACCATGGGGAGTTAGCTATAGAGTTCTTTATGGGAAATGGATTAGTTATACCTAGAGCCTGCTTTAAACAATAAAAATAGACATAGGCACTAATTCAAAATGTCGAAAAATACAAGGATTTTTCTTTTTAGCTTGCCACAGATTTTGGAAGAGCATTATCAATTCACATAATTTTAAAGTAGTGAATAGGAATTCAGATTTTATATTTCTCACGAAGAGTAATGTCAAGAAAAAAGTATGTATTTCATGCTATATATTTAGAGGAATTTGAGCAGCTAAAATGCTAAGGCATTATCATATAGGTATTTAGTAAGAGGGCATCTTGCTTGAATATATCAGTATGAGGGAGTGGAATTAAGGGAGGAAGGAATTCATACCATTATTATTTTATGATTTACATTGGCAGAAGTGGTAAAGAGAAAAATTGGCTTGGAACAAAAGGTTAAATATCTGATAGAGTGCGATTTGGAGCAGAAACAAAACTTATATTATGCAACCCACAAATGCGATCATCAACTTTACTAGAATTATACACTGTTAGAAATTCTGTGCTGGTAACTCGGAAGCATTCACTTTCCAAGTGAGGTGAGGACTGGTCCCCCTTCTTACCCCTTTGCATTTCACAGACTGTATAGGTATTACTATTAGGTGACCTCCCACACCTATCAAACCTACTTTTAGGTTGATACTATGGTTTTTTTAGTTTTTGCTTGTAAACATGTTTGGACACATGGGAATTCCACCCCTTGTATGCATGCAACCTGAAGAACAGGGGCGAATATACCATGAAAGCCTGAGTCAGTGGTGCTAAAAAAATGTTTGAAATAACAAAGGAATCTTGAGAGGAGAAGGGAGCCGATTACTCGTATCTCTGAAATGAGATACTTTGGCCTCCATCCCATCAGCATTGGAATCTAGGCCATCTTGTAAAACTTTACATATTCAGTATATTAATAATTCTTTTTCATTTCGAAATCGATGACAATATTTCAAATGAGGTTTTTCACCTCATCCCTACTTTTATGCATAAAAATGTTCAAATTAGAATGGAACCAACCAATGTATTGACAAATTTTGAGTTTCCATTTAAATATTTGTTCCTAACATTATTGGACAATATACAGCAAGACCATAATTCATGAGAAGTCACATGGGATATTTCAAGCCTTTCTGTAGAACATCCATTTTGTTGCTATAGAAATGATGGCAGAAAAGTATTAACCAGACACTGTGTGGGACATGACAAATATAGTCTAAAATACAATTTATTTCCTATAAATACTTTTATAGTCAGCAGATGATAATACACGAAGCATATAATTCTGTAAAAGTTATTGGGTGATTAAAAGTAAATATGTAATACCCTCAAAAAGGTTTCCAGTCTAGCAATGATCCACACACTGTAATGGTCAGCCGATAACTGATGCGGGTCACATTGCTTTCCCAAGACCTCCCACCACCTTGCCCGCCACAAATTGCCCCACTCCAGCTGTTCATGGGAAAAAAATCATGCTGTCTTTGGGGAAACCCTGTACATTATTAACTGTGCCCAGTTTATTCTGTCAAATACCTCATTGAAATCAATGATAGTCCTTTTAAGCTGCCTTAATGCCTTCTACTTCCATTAATGCTTTCCATGTCATGTCTACAATAGTGCGAACCCCTTTCAAATTCCTCAGTTCTTTCACCTTCATGAACCATGCTAATACACCCACTTATAACAGTATCTGTAAACTCTCCATATTATAGCAATACTCTACCAATACTAAACCAAGGAGAGCAGTGATACATCCAAGAGGGAGGGACATATGGTTTCCCATTGCAGAATATGTTAGCATTTAATAAAATTAAAAATAAATATAACCAAAATTTAAAAAAATTCTGGGAGATACTGCAGTAGTGATATTAAATGCCATCGGTCACTGATCTGCATTGAAATTCTTGCATAACCTTAATATTCAAAAGCACTTCTGCATACATTTTGTTTTATAGCTCTTAGATATAACTACTTCAAAAGAGGAAACAATCTTTTAGCTAGTTCTATTAGTTTCAAATTTGGCAGAATTTATAAATCATTCTGAAGACAAAATAGTTTTTAAATTATACTTGTTCTAAATGGAAATCCTCCACCATTTAAGGGTTTTTTCGATCAGATACTGATGGAGGAAGGTGATTATGATAAGAGACTGGGATCCAATGATCATAATTAGGTAGCTAGGAGATTATTAGGATAATGCTTAAGTCTCTAATTTATTCATATGAATGCATAAGAATAAACATCATATCAAAATACAGTAGAGATTTAATTAAAACAAATGGAAGGGACTTGGTTTTTTTATCCTAGAAAATAAAACAAAAACCTTAAAAGAAAAATGCTTCATTATTCAACAACTCATACATCATCTTGTTAACAAAACTCAATAAATATTATAATAGGCATATCAATCACAAATAACAATTCATACATTATTCTTAAATGAAGCTTTGAAATGTACCATACTGAATGCAATAAAGGTCCAAATTTAAGGTCATAGTAGTAGAGTGAGATTTATGACATGTATGTAATGAGACTGAGCATTAATGAAATTAACTGCAACAAAGAAGGATATATGATGGAGTGTTTGAGGCCATTGGGAAGGCTAAATGTATTATACCCCTAAAGAGTGGCCTAGACAATCTGTTTGAAAACAATCAGTAATCAACATAAACTTCACCCATGTTATCATTGTAGTAATAGTATGTCAGAGAAAAAAATGACCACAAGTAGTGTGATAATACTCTAGATTTTCTACCAACTAAAGATAGGCAAAACACATTCATGTATATCTCTTGAGATTTGCAGCAAGGCATACTCTGATGCATTTTAATGGTATAGAGTACATCAAAAGGCCTTCCAAAAACAGCCACGCCAACCATCTGTGTAGTAGCAATAACAATCCATAATACAAACTTCTCTTGTTCCCAGCAATATGAATTGGAGTACATCATCTTACCATTGGGCATCACAATCAAACTGAATGTATATAATACCATTTAATCATATGGGAGGAAACTGGGTCATGTATATACATTGGACACATGTAGGTACAAATATAGGTACTGTCACCAGCAATTCACCTCTGCAATCCCAACTTTTGGATAACTTCCTTTTAGCTGCTGACTGCATTTTCTAACAACTCTAAGAGTCGTTTGATTTCCTTTCTGAAAAATGATTTAAGGAGTAAATTCACTGAAACTCTCTCTAGAACATTATTCCATCAACAATTATCCGAAGGAATGAGAGAATCACATCGTAAGCATTAACATGCATGACTATGAAATGAATGCTTTAAAAAATTTATGTCAGCCATAATTTTCAAAATATATTGTATATTTCTTATCATAATCATTTATCAAAAAATGTATGGGTATTGCAGCGTTCATATAAGAATTATAGTAGGTATTTTCGCATATACAATGGAAACTTGCTAAATGAGTACATCCCACAATGAGGAAATCATATAATGAGCAAAATTATTTTTCAAAAAATGATTCGTTTAATGAGTAACTTTTCACGCAATGAGTGATGAGGAGAGAAAGCTTCCCAGGATCATTGCATGCATGCAGCTTCATTTTGTATGCAGCACTCATTCCCTAGTATCTTGGTGTCGCCAGTGATCACACATTTCGCCAAAATTATGTTTAGATATTATTTGAGATTTCTTGGGAAAAGTCTAATAACCCTTAAAAATGCCCCAGAAGGAAAAGCTGCAACCAGAGAGCCATGAGAGCATAAAAAGAAACAAGAATGAAAACTAAAAACACCGAAAAGGGAGAACAAGGTGTCAGCATGGCTGATCTAGCACAAATATGAAATTGATCAACATCGATGATTTCCACTACCCTCAAAAACAAGGAAAAGATTCTGCAGATAGATGCATCATAGGGAGTGACAAGAATATCTACACAACAGTTATGTATTTCCTATGATGTTGAAAGGTTTTCTCTCATTACAGATAAATGAAAATTTCAAGGTGATGCTATTAATGAGAATATTATTTGTGAGAAGGCTTACTGATTTTTGCTAACCTAATTAAGAGGACACCAGTATCATTAATAGGCATAGAGATAATATTCAAGGGAAGCCAGGAATGGATTGAGAAGTTTAAGAGAAGAACTGGAATCCATAGAGCCGTAAAGCATGATAAAACAGCAAGCTCTGAATCTAAGCCAGCAGAGAACTTAATCATCTTCAAGAAGCACAGAGATTCCAAGGGTTTCCTACAAAAACAGGTTTTTAATTGTAATGAGAAAGATCTTTTTTTAAGTTTCTTGTGAACAAAATTTCAAGCATAAGCAAACACAGATGTCTCCAGGCAGCTTTCCAGTATTAAAGGATAAGGATTATAAATAAACAAATTATTTTCATTTTTTATTATTTTCTAAAAAATGAATTCACATTTCTGGTTGGTTCGTTACATGATAGAAAAAAATATGAAGTTGATTCGTGTACCTAAACAATTTTTATAAAATTTTATTTCAATAAACCTTGGAACATATTTTTTGGCATGGAATACATTTCTGCATTTTATATTAATTTGTTTGGGAAAAATTGTTTCACTTTGTTTTGGCTTCGAATGAATTATTCTAACTATGAAAGGTTCCTCTGTATTTTAAGGTAGTTTGTTCCTTACATTAAATATATTTAGCTTGGAAAGATTTACAAAAATAATGAAAATAATAACAATGTTTCATGTAACAAAACCAGTCAATTTCAATCCCACTTAAAAAAAACACCCATATTCATCAAACAGTCCGTGTCCGCAATCAAAGGAAGCTGATTTTTTTACTAGGATATGCATCTAAAATGAAATTCTCAGCCATGGATTGGATATTTTAACAACAAACAGAGCTTCTTACCAAAATATTCAAGAATTGCACACTGAAAACCTTGAGTGCATTCTGCACTTTTCAGTCAACTTGTGAAATATTATTTTTATCACAGCAGCTCTGACAGAGATTAACTCATGAGATAGAAATGGAATGCACTTGAGCTTGAGTACTTTGGTAGAATTCCAGGAAACTTCACAGCTGATAGTGTTCTAGGCTGGTTTCATTACGCTACAATGCCTGCAGCTAAATTTTAAATATTCAAACAAATTTATGATGAATATTAGATTGAATGCAAGTCATGGCATTCTTTAATAAGCAAAAAGGAGAAGAGCAGTAATTACTGGCAGTCACCTATTGCATGAGTAGAACCACAACTACATTTTGTAACAATGAAGTACTAATACTTTCTGACTAATGTCAGTATTTCCTCATGAAAACAGAATTGCGTCTTACAATTGGAAGTGGGTGATGAGAGAAGCCTATGGAGGACACCTACAAGAACAAGAGGTAATTTTACTGGGCACATCCAAAGGCACCATAGCTTACTGAAAATATGTCCATTGAAGGAAATATGAAGGGGAAAAATTACTGAGGAACCACAAGGATGAACAATGACAAGCAAGTATTGAAATACTTTGCAATGGACAATGGCCATGTGATGCATTGAATGTCAATACACATACATTTAAAATATTCGATGCTAAAACTATTTGAAGTATCCTGTGATATAGGCCTGAAGCTGTTGGAAGAATACAATTGGTAATAATCATAAAGAAGCAGGACGAGATTTGTTTTCCATGTACTCATGATAAAATTATTATTATCACCAGCAATGGAAGAGGAAAGAGTAGTGTAGGAAGTAGCACCTTCAATGGCTAAGAAGATATCTATAAAAAAATATTAATATACAAACAGGATTAGCATGGACATAAGAAATCTATTAAATCAGATTTAACTATGGAGTCCATTCTATTATAGGGACATGAATGGACAATAGGATAAGCAAAGAAAAGAGGATTGGAGGCAAAGAAATGTGTAGCCACCAAATAATGATGGAACTAAAAATAATACACAGGGATACAAATGAAGATATACTTCTAAGACTGAAGCTAATGGAGGACACTTTCAAGAAGAGAAAAATTAATTGGATATATCCTGATGCTTGATAGTTCACTGAAGACAATGATTGAAGGAACTATTGAGAGGAAGAATTCAACAGGAAGGTCAACGACTAAGTATAAGAACAACGAGAGGGGAAAAATCAGCAAAAGAGCTAAAAGGGAATGAGTATTGGTGGGAGACAGGATAGTTTCGAGAGTGGCTACAAACCAATTCTCAGCTTTATAACTTGCAATAATGGTTTTGTAAGGGCTAAATATTATAATCCAAAAACAAGAGTACTAAAAAGGTACTATTATAATTTTGCATAATTTTGTTTCATTATTTTTGTCTTGTTCTCACCAAGTGCAAATAATATTTCCATTAGCACCCGATTGCAGATACTAAATTGTAAGGGAATATGAAAGCAAATCATGTTTACTGAAAATATTGAAACCATTAAATGGTATCAAGAGGGCACAAATAATGGTTACCTTTCCTCTTAGCATTTTACTAACAAAATATGACATTCATGGTATAGTTCAAAATACATCATTTAAATAGACTAATAGATTGAGAAAATGAAAGATTCAAGGGAACAATTACACAGCCATTGGCACAACTCAGCCTAGTGTCCCTATCACAGACCTATTGGTGTGTGCAATAATTAATAATTAAATTTGGCAAAACGTTTTCAGCAGAGGGTAAATCGGAGTGGTTAAGTTGTTAGGCTAGATAGAAAATTCAAATAGCTTGGAATTAAATCACAGTACCATTACGAAAAAATATGATAGCACCTCATGCCACCCTCTCCGGAATTTTGCAAGAATGTGAAGTCAAGGCAAAAGGAGCAACTGAAATATTACGTTAACTTGGAATTATTTTGAGGTGAATTCATATTTCTAATTAAGGCACAGTATTAAACCCAATAATATCTTATAGACAAAAATACAAAAGAATTTAACTCCCCATTTATCCTAGATGCTTAACTTCATACCATAATCTATAGATAAAATAAATCTCACTTTCCTTATTGATAATCAACTCATTCTTTCAATGGCACCATTTCCACTTGAAAATAAGTATATCTTATTAACTACATAAATATTTAGGAACATATAATATTAGGTTGTAGTATAGTATGAAAGGATACACATTTTCTGATAGTTTATATATGGATTTCATAGAGATGCCCAGCTCTTCACATTTGGCCATTAGCTGGTACATTGACTGAAAAAATATTAGAAATGAATAAACTTAGCACAACTAACATAGGCGGAGAAATTAAACATGCTCAATAATTTTTCCATTAAAATGGCCATAGGTTTTCCATCAGGCCAGAGATAAATTTTCAATGGGAAAACGTCAGCCGTGGACAACGTCTTAAAGTAATTATTATTAAGAAAGAACATATCTGGATAACATTTATTCTGTATAATAATTGATTCTTATCTACATAATATTGTAAATTACAGCTATTAATGTTGATTTTTTTGTCTTAGGAAGCTAGGGAGTTAAGTAACTTGCAGTAGGGAGAAGAGAAGCTCACAGTGTAATTAAGTGCCTTCATTTGAAAGATTAAGGTGTCCAGCAAATCCACAATGAAATAATGGCTGTTTACGGAAATAATAGCCTGCCACATGACACAGTCAAGAGGTGGAAAAGAACTTATCAAACTGGCCACATGTCCGTCACAGACGATCCAAGAATTGGAAAGCCATCACTCATAAATGAAGCTGCCGAAGTGAAAACACTGGAGGACTCTATCATAGTAGAATGAAGAGCAACCATCCAGATGATCATTAATGATACTGATCTTAATAGTATGTGGAAAATTAGTCACAAAGAGCTGCAAATGTCAAAGGTGTCAGCTTGCTGGGTTCCACAACTGCTAACTTTTCAGAAGCTAACACTTGGATTTGCTTCAGTCATGCGATGAAATTTTTGCTTCAATGCAATTACTTGCATTCACGACCACGACGTGACCAGCAATCAAAGCAATGTGGCTTTAAAATTTTGCTGCATCCACCCTATTCTCCCGATCTCATCACAAGCAACTGTTTCTTATTCCCAGTACTCAAAAACCCATTGTGGGGTCGGATATTTGACAACACAAATGATGTCATTTAAGAGGTGAAAAAATACAAAGTTTACTTATTCAGTAATTTCATTTTTTACATGTGATTATTCGTAATAAAATGGATAACAGGATTACTGTTATTATCATAGGAAATCTAGCGGTTAAGGCAGTTTTTGATGCAATCTGCTACATTCCACAATGATAGCCTTTGAAAAGTCAAGAAATGCAATGAGAAATGCATCACTCGAGATGCTGACTAAGAAGTGAAGTCTTAGAATTGCAAATAACAATTAACCTTCCACTTCAATTACATTTTAGTTATAATTAAAAGTTTACGATATCCCCCAAATTTTTCAACATAATTACTTAAATTTTCAATTCAGAGACAAAATCACTGGGAACTTTCTTCCTGAAAAGAATTTACATAAAAGCCACTCTTGTAATGGATTTCATTTTTGAATTCAATGGTTTTAGATTTTGAGAAAATTCTTGATCACTGAATACGTAAACTTTGCATTTTTTCACACAAAACTTAATTACATTACTACCTGTTTCGATGCTTAGGCAACATCATCAGGCATTAATACCTGATAATGTCACCTACGAGTCAAAACCCTAAGTAGTGTAAAAACATTTAGTGTGAAAAAATTCAAAGTTTATTTATTCAGTGATTCATTTTTTATATGCAATTATTCATAAAAAAATGGATAACCAAGTTACTGTTATCATTATAGGTAACCTGGCGGTTTAGGCAGATTTTGGATGGACACAACTAAAAAATAAATATCTTGCCGCTCCTAACAAAACATGACCCAACATCCTACTCTACAACAAGCCTCTCTTCATCTCTGTATACTTCCTTCCTCCCTTCATTCCATCCAACATCCCTATCCTATTTCTGCCCCTTCCTTGTTTTCCCAATATCCTCCCCTTTATCACAGTCTTCAACATCCCATTGCCAATCAATATGTTCTCCAACCATTTTTCCAGTCTCCTTATGATTACTTGCAACAATACCCTCTCCTCCTTCACCATACCACTTCCTTGTTTGTTTTCCTTTATGTCCACTGAACTTTCTCCATCCTTCTCCACATCCACGTTTCAAAAGCTTCCAATCTATGCCTATCATCCTGCTTCAATGACCATGTTTCTGCACCGTGCATAACTAAGACCCATTTCAAAGTTTTAATGAGCCTCTTTTTAAAATCCATACTCAAAGTCATGATAATCAATTCCACCTTCCTCATGAAAATTTCTTTGCCTAGTGGATTTCTTCTCCTATGTCCCAACTATTTTGACCATTTTGGTCCAAAACACAAAGTTATGTCAACTGTTCCATGAGCTCTAGTTTTTGCCCTCCTATTTTAATGCTTGCTTACTGCTTTCCTCTTCATAGAAAACTGCGTAATATTTGCTCTATTAATGTTTATTTTCACCCAATAGCTACCATATAAATTGCCAATACACTCAGCGATGCTTGCAGTTCCTTGGCTGACTAACAAATGAAAGCTTGATCATCAGCAAACCTAACTTATTCTATGAATTCCCCGAGGACTTTCAGCAGGATTACTGTTATTGAAAGTCAGACGGATTACTGCTATTGAAATTAATATTTCATTAGTACAAGGGTAATTTGAAAGGTTCCCAGAATCACCACCAGATGTCAGCGCTAGCACAATGAGTTTCCCTCATAGTTATAGGTAATGATTTGGGAGTGCTCTGGGAAGAGATCTGTGGTATAGATGCCTTTTTGTTGTTGTTCCCGTGCAGTGATTTGTGAAAATGAAAAAAATTGAGAGACAAGCAGTGATTAAACATTTCAAATACTTTGCAAAGAAAGATATGAAAACAAAGGAAATTCATGCAGACTTTCAGAACACTCTGGGGAACCTCTGCTACATCATATTCCACTGTTGCCAAGTAGACAAATGAGTTTAAGTTTGGTCAGGATAGCTTAGATGATGATCCATGAGGTGGTAGGACAAAATGTACCAGTGCCTCAAAAATTACTGCAAAAATGCATAAAATGGACATGAAGGATTGCCGAATGAAAAAGCAATAAATCGCTGAAGCTGTAGGGATGAAATCTGAATCGGCACATCACATTTCAACTATGGTACTGGATATGAGAAAATTATCTGCTAGATGGGTGACAAGACCACAAATGAAACTTGGGTCCACTACTATACCCCAGGAGAAAACAGCAGTCAAAGCAGAGGAAACATGTCGATTTACCAACACCAAAGAAAGCAGAGGGGATACAGTCAGCCGGAAAGGTGATGGCTTCAGTTTTCTGGGATTCGAAAGGGATTCTGCTGATAGATTATCTTCTCACTGTCAAACTATTGCTGGACAATATTATGTTAACCTTCTGGACCAACTAGCAAAATATACAAAAAAAGAGGAAGGAAGGAAGTCATATTTCATCAAAACAATCCACACCCGCACACAAGCGTCATTCCCAAAGAAAAACTATGTTAACTAAGATACGAATTGTTGCCAGCCTTATTCCCCTGATTTGGCTCCATCAGGTTTCCGAAGTAGACGAGTATTTTGCAGGCCTGAAGGAATCTAATTTTCAAGATGGGATCAAGACATTGGACCATTGCTGGACCAAATGCATTAGTGTACTGGGAGACTAAAATGAAAAATAAATAAGTTTCACTAAGATAAGTTATGCATGACATTTACCAATTATGGTTTAAGCATGAAAGATTCATCTATAGAAAGAATAATATAGGAACATTAAACTTTAGGTTAAACCTGAGAGTGACACATTATAGAGCTAAATACTTTCAGTTTTTAACTCATTATATGCCAAGGATACTTAACCTTTCCTCGATTCTGAGTGAATCGCTATATAAATAAGACACTAATTTTTATGGAATATTCAATAATATGAGACTTTGAAATTAAAATGTTTCTCTTTCAATATTGTTGCAATTTATTTGGATCCACCCAAAGTAAAACAACACAGCCATTCATGAGAAATACTGAATTTATATGTAACAATTCCTGGTTTTATTATTCCAACATCAACAGTCCAGGGGGTTAAATACCTTGATATTTGAGTCAACTGCATCACAGGTTTTACACACAGCATCTCGGTATGTTTCCAAACAGTCAACAGTCAGAGCAGACACCTATAAAATGCAAAATTGAAAACTTTCAAGCATGAAAAATGGCAGTGATAAATTGGTGCAAAAATAATGAAGCCTAATTTAAGTATCCCTATTTCACAAAAGACTTTCAGAAACAGGAAAGCATGAATGCAGATGCTAGGATGACTTGTGATATACTTTGGATATATAAGATAAAATGATAAATAATTAACCAATGATTTTACAATGATGCTTGGAAAAATTTAAAGCAAATTTATATGAACATAAGAATATTGGTTTAATAGTACCTGAAACAATTAAAATTAAGACAAAAAGTAAATTTATTAAACAGCAAGTTATAAATTGGGAAAAGGGAATGATAGCATAATGTCAAAACCTCATTAAAACAGTGAACATTGACATTCAGCGAAAGACTGCATACTATTTGAAGAATTAAACATCACCTGTGAACTGAATTGCAGATACTTTATTAGCAGGATAAATACAAAACAGGTATTCCTTCTCACAAAGCTAAGCTGTTAGTCCAAACTAGTAGACCGAGAGTAGCTCTGGTAAAAAGATAACCTACAGAAGCACCTGACTTTACAATAGCAATGGACAAATGAGCAATTGTTGATGATGAGGCTTGCAGTAGGTTCTGGAGTGATTATTTATGCATGAACACTGGTATCAACAATGCTATTATTTGTGGCAATGGAATCAATAAATGCATCAATGAATACACTCATTGAGAGCAGCCATCCACATAAGTGTAGCAAAATTATTCAATTTTCCAGGACAGTGGAAGTAGAGAAGGAAGTAGAAATATGGTTTTCTTTATTTTTGAAATACTTGCATGCAACTTGAACATTTATAATCCCTAATGCAGCCAATGCTCAGATATTAAGTCTATGGGAAAATTCCATTTCAATCATCACTGTTGTTAGCAACAGACCCTGGAACTAATGAACAAAATTGTATTGAAAAGTAAAATTGCAATATATAGTATTTAAAGAGAAGAATATACTACTTAAAGTTTACTACCCTACATCTAGGTGAGCAAAGTAGATTACAACCACCTTTTTTCAAGTCGCTTTTGGTTAGCAATACGCCAAAAGCCAGAGATTACAAAGGACATCTTCAGGCTATTTCGTTCTTCTATCTTCAGACAATTTTCTACACCAAATATCAATTTCATGTTCATGCAATGGAATCCCAAATTACATAGAAAAACCAAGTAGTAGTAGTATTTAGGGGAGGCGACCGACTGCTGAGGTCATTTGCGCCATAGGTGATGGACAGGAAAGGATGTAGGGTGGAGAGAAACCCGGTGTCGGCATTAGCCTATTCTTTACGAAAGGCGCCAGGGGGTCCGCAGCTTAACGTCCCATCCGACGGACGACGTACTCACTCAAAGTGCCCTCCACAAAGCACCTCAAGTAGGGATCGAGATACCTCTGAAAAATATTCAACACCGCCGGGATTTGAACCCGAGCCCTCTGGGTGGGAAGCCAGTACGATAGCCACCGCACCAATCCCGATCCCCTAGAAAAACCAATCAGCACCACTTCAGTTTGATATTTCAATTTCTTACCTTAACATCTTATTCCATTATAGAGCTAATTATTTCAATCAAATGTAAGACTTGTCTTTGTTTGCTCAAGGCTATGTAAAGCGGTGCTTATCATTTTAATTAACAATTTCTCTGCTGTGCACCATCACTTATTAAATTCCATGCCAACTTGGATAGTAATGCAAATGTTAAGCTTAACAAATAATAAAGTTATTAAAACAAAGCATTTACCTCATATTGTCATGGAAAAGCATTATAAATATGAGATAAAATAATCAAATTAGAGTCCTAGCTGTCAGAAGCATGTTTCCTTGATTATTTAAATTCGTTCTGCTGAATCTGCAGTACAGTTTACCTGAAGGCATGGTATGAACTGACCAACATATCTTCTGCATCTAGCAATTTATGACTATGCAACATATCTTCTGCATCTAGCAATTTATGACTATGTATCATGATGATTTTCCATAGTCATTCTGATTCATACTGCCTTTGGTCCAGGAGTTCATAAAATCAACAGAACAAAATAAGGAATAGAATGAGATCATATTCCAAAATGACCAAACATGAAATGTGAGAAGCTTCAAGAAAAGTACATACTATTTTTAAATGAGATCAGAAAATTCTTGTCGACATTCTCGAACTAACCCTGTTCCAGGTAGGTAATGACCCTGTGGGCACACATTAAGGAATTAAATTTCTCTGCAAATGCTACGGGATGAATCAACTTAACACATTTTATCTCAACAACTGATAAAAAATAATGCTTGAATATTATATTTGGCACAATTATTATCATCAATCTCTATCCAATCACCAGGGGCTCAGCTGTGTTTACTAGTCATTGGATGAAGGTTATTCCTCATTTTTGATGTCATTGATGGGGAAATTAAATAGTTAAGACTTCTTCTGGTGCAAAATAAGTTAATTCCTATGGACATATCCTCATTCTTTTACTGGGCATATACACATTATCTTCTACAGTGAAGCATTTGGGTTCCTAAAATTAACGTTGTTCTATCTACTTGGCAGAAGTTACCCATATTTAATGCCATTATTTCCCCATAGCCAAAGTGTATAGAATAATTCATCAGTGCTGTACACCACAAATGTGGATCTAGCTACTATTATTTATTCCATCCAAAAAGCCTCTTCTTTTCCTCTCTCTACTCCTTTTTCCCTACATTTCACCCTTCTGTTATGATGAGTAACATCCTACAACCCCTCATTCTATTCTCAGCCCAATTTTCTGTATTCTTTTGACTCCACTTAGCAATGTCCTCTCTTCTTTTAACAAATTAAAAATTTTATCACTAGACTTCTTTTCTGCCCATGTTATTTTTTTGATTCTTCTCCACACCCTTGACTGAAAAGCATTTAACTGCCACTAATGCTCTTGCCTCAAAGACCAGATTAACCACCATGCTCATGCGAACAATTTTACCACCTATGCTTTTTAAGCCTTCAATTGCCATATCAGTCATAAGTTCTATTACATCCTAATGCTCTTTCCACCAATAAAATTCTTCTCCTAATTTCTACGCTACTGCATCCATTTTACACCAAAATACTTCCAAAATCACTCCACTTCTTGCGGTTACTCCTAACAACTTTAAAGGTGAACATAGCCTTCCCACTTCGTAAGAAAGTCGGCACTTTTGTCTTCTCTCACCCTTCTTACATCCCTCCCATAAGACATTTGATAACAACGGTAACCCTTGGTAGCTTGACTAATTATCACTTGATCCCATGTAGGTCTAACTGACTTATTCACCTCACCATCCATTTTCAGGACGACTTAGGTCCTTGCCATGCACCCCTTAACATTTCCTCAACAAAAATGTTTAAAAACATTGCTAATGGCTGACAAACCTGTCTTATTTCCCTTTCTTTCGTTTCCCATCCAATCCTCCAAATGCTACTTTTGCTTGTGCCTTCAAAATCATTTACAGGTTTTAACAGCTTTTATATCCCACTCGTCCAACTCCTATCTTCCACAAAAATTTCATTAGAAGAAAAGGAACTTCTTTCAGGAAAATCATTAACAGTAGGTGTGAGACGTTTAAGGTGACTGACTGCAAAGGGAGGCCTATGCATTTATCACTATAATTCTTTCATCAATCAATTTCCCCAGAGCTCCATCCCTCTGAGTCATGGAATAGATTGAAGTTTAAGTGGTGCTTAATTGTCTATTAACCAACATCTTCATTCCTATGAAATCCTTGACTATGGGAACTACTACAAATCAGGCTACTAAAGAATGAAGGCAGAATTTTACAACTACAATTCTACCAATATACATATAAATATAATACAAATTTGTAATATTTCACAATGCACTTTTAAAATATACACTTACACTATGTAGTATGCCGGCCAAATTTTCCGTGAGGGTGTCTACTGAGGTAGCAACTTTTCTTGCCTCAATTTCTAAATCATTCAATACATTTGAGTCTATAGTGGGAAGTTGGGGAGTCAAAGCTTGCCTGTACAGACTGGGCGTTGAACTTCTTGATGCAGGAAATGCGACTGGTTCTTAATTTTAAGAGAAAAGAAAAAGTTAATTTGGCAACACATTCTACTCTACAATAAATTCCAATAATCACTTAGTCATAAAACGCAGCTTAAGTAAATGCATCAATTTAATAAGGGAAAGAGAATGGCCGCCGTTCCACTGCAATAATTTCTATGACAATGGTACTCAAAATACAATACTTCCCAAAGACTTAAATTCAAAAGAAATCATAATGGCAACACCTACATGTAGAGGAAACTTGTGCATTTTGAGTTCGTGAATTACAAAAATCTTAAACAAATCCTTATTAATATCCAACTTTGCAAAAAGGCTTACATTAATCATTTCAACACACTAATGTACGTTAGTTACCATTCCTACTGACAGGACTAGATAACTTTATTTTTGTTTCCAAGTCTTCGGCAACGAATAACACCATATCCCCTTCTTGCGAAACGGTTCCTTCAAGGTGCAAATTTTCTAAAGCTTTGGTGAAAGCACTACCACTGCCACTATCAAAAGACCGTGGCAAATCTAACTTATCAGGCCTTCTGCCATCCCCTTCGAAAGTCCTCTCAGAAAACAAATCATGACTATCGGAGTGAATCGATGTGGTCTGTGAAATGAATGCTGGGTTTATATCAAATGATCTATCCACTGACAGAGAACCGTCTGGGGGCGAGGGTTGAGAATCGAAAGAAATTTCAGAGTACGATGCCGTCATCTCATGCAACTGCGAAGTATGAATATCATAGCATTATGTCACAACACAAAGAAAAATATAGTCAACTTTTAAAGTATAGTTTTAAATATTGTCAAAATAAGTGATAAATATAGTAAACATATAGTCAATTAAATTTCATCATATTTATAAAGCATTAACGAAAGCTATTAATTTGAAATTATCCTCACCCTATCTTCATCGAGATCAACAGGAGGCAAATCGTCGGTGGTTGGAGATATTGTCTCTAATTTCCCCGTCAAATCATTTTCCGGGTTTACAGGTTTCAACTCGCTGTCAGCGATATAACTGACACCACCTACTTCTTTCGCCATCTCGAAGGACTTAGTCCACAAAACACTGTGGTTGCTCTTAAGTTTCACTATGATAAACAAGCACACAACAGATTGCTCAGCTTGCTCAATGTCTGCTAACATCGATCCATGAAAAACCTATCGAGATCGAATATGAATCGACATTAGCGACCTGCTTATTTGAATCGTCTTTGAAATTATACCCTTTAGAAACTATGCATTATTTTGCAAAAAGGGGCTTCATCAATTAGAATATACTGCTTTAAATTTAACAAAAGGCTGACTGAAAGTATTGATCAATAGGTCGTTCTTTCAGGAGAAACGCATGAAAATTAAAACTACATTTAATACAAGAATTCTTAGATGCCGATTTAAGTTCTTAGATAAGATCCCAAAATTTCCCCATGAATTCTTTTTCTTCGGGCTTTTTCATTTATTTCCGATGAGAAAAAACTATGAATAAGACGGAAACATTCGAAAGCTTGTAATTATCATCACAAATACCCGGAAGTTTGCTAAAAAATACAATTTGCGCACAAATTTCGGCTTTAAAAGAGATTGCCAAAATGTTCACATTACTTTATATTATGGCACCAATACTGCACGCAACGCTTTTCACATCATGGTAGAATTTTCCAGTAACTTTTAATTTTGCCCTTCATCGATCCTTTCTTTCCTATTTGCCATTAAAAAAAATGTGAACCAAAGCATTTTTAATATTTTAGATGTCTCTAAGAGGTGTCTGTGTAGATACGATACGCCCCTATGCCCTCTCCAGTAGAAAGGAAGAATATGCTCGACGTCATTCCATTGCACCTACCGGAAGAAATTTTAGCCACCATTTACCACACACCCCAAAATTTGATAAGAAGTTGCCCAAAATCTAAGGAATGAACTGTATGCAGAGTTGTTTCTTAACATGAATACACACGAAGTCGAAAATATATTACGTAGAAATGTTTCCAATAAAATTTCTACACACGTGACAAAAAATATGGGAAAATCGTAACGCTAATGCTTACCCCAAGTGTACTTTCTATTTAAATTTCGTTTAGAGAAGCTAAAGGGTAAGAATAAAATTTGAAAAGCTGGAGAGGTGGTACTAATCAGAGACTGATCCCTATTTGATAACTTGAAAGAAGAAGATAATACCTATGCATGTACACCCCAGCAGTAGAAGTTGCTGTACATAAATGCAAGCTCTTACTGCAAAACAAGTCAACAAATATCTTAAAAATTGACATTTTTGTGGATAGCATACTCTGAGAAAGACCATTTCCAATTCTTATATCAATTTCCCAGGGTAAAAAAGTGGATATTAAATTTTCTTAACATTTATGTCACAGTCCTGAGGTTACAGTATTGGAAAACAGAATGAAGAGTTGAGATTTAATTTCTTGGGATGCCTCTAAGCAATCTCAACTTCACACAAACTGCAATTTTTCAGGTACCAGAACTTCCTGGAAAAACATAGGTGGTCCAGAAAAGGAAACTGGTCTCCCTACCATGTGTAGATTTCATGAGCTACTGGCCATAGTACTATGTTGATTGATACTAGGCTCAGGCTGATTACTGTGGTGCTATACTACAGGAGTGAATTGCATCCATTTGATGGAAAATTTTGAATCAAAATTTTTGATTGAGCAAACAAATGATCTTTTAAACCGCAGAAGTAGAGTTTAATGGGCAGATATGTAGAATTCATGGTTTTTCACACCCATAGCTGAGAAATCAAGTCCATTTTTTCGTACCCAACTTCCACTAAAGTGCATAATATTTCATATCTCTTTGACAGAAACATTACTACTACTTTACATGCCATATGGAAAGGTGGAGACAAATTTTGCAAGACTATTATTAAATGCACACTAGTACAGTCACAATGAGAAGATGGGAGAAAAAATAACTACAGCATAGATTCTCAAAAAAATGATTGGAACTTTTGTAGACTTACAAAATTCATGGTTCCTCATTTTCTTAACATTACCCTTATCATTAGGAGTTTCTTAGAAACTAAAATAGACATCCAATTAAAAAAAGATATTTGAGTTTGACAATTATTTTACCTTGCAGTTTTGTGTATCAATTAGCTACATAGGTTAGCATAATTACATTGGAACATTAAGGGCATAATAATGGGAATGGAGCAAGGCAGACAGCTTGGAGACCTGCAACAAACCAAACCTCAGATTTATGACACATAATGATGGCATGACTATTCTTATTATTCTCTATTCCACTTCTGAGCTGCATCTGTATGTATAAAAGGTAACAACAAGTAAAAAATGGATACAGGAGTACCTTACACTAGATTGATAAAAAATGTAATATTTCTAACGATTCATCACATGGAATCAAATCAAGATGCATGGAAAATTGTGAGTCGGAAGAAAATAGCAATAAATATCAAGAGGAGCTCATTATGCCCACTGCTCTGCATCACTATATTTATCTCTCTCTTTAAACCATAATTCAGCAAAAAAATTAACCTTTCGAACCAAATCATTGTGGTACCCAGGCATAGATATATGGGGTAGACAGCATAGACTGGGGTAGCCAAGATAGCATTGAGAAAACCAGGTAGCTCACTCAAATCATTGGAGATAGGAGACTTAAACCGTCAGAAGCAATGAGAAAAAATATCCACCCTTGAATGACTTTAGTATGAAAAGGCATGCATGCATGACGCATGACCAAGGGGGCTATTTAGAAAAAACAAGTGCTCAGTGACTTTGTACAAGAACTTGGAAGCATATTATCAGTAAAACTTCATGCTGTACTCCTTGGGCCAAGAGAGGTATGATCAGAAGCATGACTTCATGCCCAATAGGGGCTGGTTTAGCCGAAAAATCTGATCTCAAGTAAGAGAGACCCTCTCTCTCAGGATGGTGATCTTGGTGAAAAAATATCTAGGCAGTATAGTGGTTCATAATTTAATTGGCGACCACATTCTGATCTAATGAAGGATCTCAGGCTTTCCCGGCAAATAGTATTCAGGAATTTTTCTCGGGTTTCCAACCGGGTCAGGTTTCGGAGTACCGACGTTTCGATGGCTGACTCTGCCATCGTCTTCAGGGTTGAAGTGCAATTTCCATGCTCTGCACTTCAACCCTGAAGACGATGGTAGAGTCAGCCATCGAAACGTCGGTACTCCGAAACCTGACCCGGTTGGAAACCCGAGAAAAATTCCTGAATACATTCTGATCTAATTTGCAAAAACATTTTAATTACATGGAGTAACTTATTGCTGCCATCTCATGACCTGTAAATGAACAGCCCCCTACAAGGTCTGTCCCAAATGGTTGAGGCCAGTCGAGCCCAGTCTGGATTAGCATCCATTTCATGTATTAATAATAATTGTTTGGCCCCAAAAAGATCAGGATAAGCTACCATTTAATCTGAACTTTTTTTTCAATAAATCTTTCATTGAAAACATGTCTCATCATATTTCTGCAATCAACCATGGAGTACATAATGACTATAAGATAATGAGTCATGAAGTCTCTCGTTAAAATGTCATTTTAATTACAAACTTTAGGGAAAAAAGAAAACAACATTATAAGATTATATCACAGAAATCATAATATTGATCTAACCATCAAAGTTCCACTCCTAATATATAATTACAATGCATTGTTTCCCTTATTGCTATCATGTTGACCGTTGAGTTGAATTTTATTGATAAGAACTTAGATTATTGAAATGAGTATTGAATAGGACCCTATATAAATAAAGGCTAATATAGTATTTCGCCATTGAAAGAACACATTCCATATTAAAAGCAGTTTCCATCTCACTTTATTTCAGTAATTAGATGGGAAACACTATCATCCAAACATCTTTAAATCCTCAAAAGCTTAGCAGATGGCTCAATCACTGGGCATGGTCCTATGCCTTGCATGTGAATGAAAAGAATTTATCTTGACCACACTGTTTTCAAGTGAAGAATCATTACTCTTATAACTTATGCTTGCAGAATAAATCAAAAGGAAATATATACCCAACAGACAAGGAGAAATGGATATATTAAAAAATGGAAAAAACTTCCTAACACTTACGCGAGACTAAAAATAGTAATACACATTTGTTGAAATGTTACTGCAACAATTTTGCTTAACATAACCTTTACAATTAAAAACAGTATTGAATTAAATGAATTACCATGGAATTCAGTAGTCAAGTACGAAAAGTGCTGAGCAACTGACTGGAGCGCCTGGGTTTGATTTTGGTCGTCAACTAAGGACACACTCCACTTCAACCAAGCTATGTGGTTTTACAAGTATCAGATCTTCCTGGAAAACTACATGTGGCAAAAGGAAAGGAACAGGGCCCCAATCACCCATAAGTGCATTTCACACAACAATGTACTTAATAATAGGTGGGCTCCAACGTAAGCTATCAAAACAACCATCAGGTTGATTATTGAGGTCACCACATGAAAGACTAGGGCTGAAACTGAAGCATTCAAGGTAATTTGAAAGAAAAGTATCCCTGGGAGGGTCATCAATTTCCTTTACATGGCTTGCAAAGTGAATTTGTAATTTAAAGAAAAGTTACTTAGACAAAATTATACTGCTATGACAGTGGCAAAGGAAAATTAGAAAACTAATGCGAGACATATGCAATCAGGCCAGGAATGCTTAAGATATTGGGGTCAGTCTGTCACAAAGCCATGGGGAGCAATGGACCCAAACATGGAGGGGGTATGAGAATGAATCACAAATAAATTCCTTCAAGGGGTAAATCAATTGCCATTTATTTTTATTAAGCATTTACTACAATACATTAATAGAAATAATTTTGGAATCCACACGGTGTGAATACATTTATGACATATTAATGGTCTGTCTCATATAAGAAGAATTCATACTCATCAACTGGTAGATGGTTTTAAATTTCCAGATTTTTTGGCACACCAATCATGCACTACTATAGCAGAAAGACACAGAGATATGTGTACATATGTAACATTTAAAATAAACTCCATTGTTTAAATTTATCATTATACAGTGCAAAACATCATAGAGGTACACAAACATTTACACTACTATAGAGCCCATACACCTGGTCAAGGTTGCCAAAGAGAGACAGAACTAAATGGGAGTAGGGTATGGCTTCCCCAGGTAGAATACTTTACTGCCCATTTAAACTCAAATTTTATACTACCTGATTGTCCAAAATCACTTTAGGACACATTTTTTCCCCTTAGTAAAATATTATATACTGGAATGTGAGTTACAGTCTCTTAAATGGTTCTATCAGCCATCAATTTAGCAAGATTTTCAGGTTAATTTTAAGATAAAAAGGTTACAAAATTATTTTTTCATATGTGAAAATGACCCCTATCCCTCTTATGGAATTTCCCCTTCCCTGTCTAATACTGATGGAGAGTGGGTGATTAGTTTGGCTGACTAGAACTAGGTCATCATAACTAGGGGGCTAGGTGATTAATAGGACAATGTCTAAGGCTTATCCTCTATACGATCCATAAATGCACATGAATACACAGTAGACAAAAATACAGAGAATCTCTCAAAAATTGAAATGAAAGGAACATACTTTCTTCTCATTATAGAGATTAAGTCAAAAAACATAAACAAAAAAGGCTTCATTACTCAACAGCTCATACAAAATCTCATTAGCAAAAGCCAATGAATACATTATAACAGTCATATATTTATCATAATAATCATTTCAATTACAAATAACTAATCATAAACTTTGCTTCAATGAAAATTTAAAATATGAATATAATGCACGCAATCAAGGTCCAAATTAAATGTTGACATTGATAACATGTTGGATGTAATGACACCGAGTATATATGGGTTTACCTGCGCCAATTAAGGATACTTGAAGAGTCTTTCAGGATATACAGAAAGCCCTAATGAGTTAGCTATACACTGAAGAAAATGTTATTACATAGGCGTACAATCAAGTGTCCATTTATCTGTATCAGATGAAACTACGATACAAGTAAGGAGAATGCCCCTAAACAATGACCACACCAAAGTGATTACAAATCATTTGTAATAACATACATCAGATTACTAATGATTTTATCATAGTGACAGTATGACACTTAAAAGGAACCACATATAAGTGCAACAACTCTAGATTTCCTACCAATTAAGGGTTGGTACAACACATATCTCTAGGGAGCTGCAATACTGCATGCTCTGATGGAATTTAAATGGCAGAGAACCCATCAAAATAACTTCCAAAAATAGCCCCGTCAACCAATTGTGTAGCAGCTATAAACTCCAATATCCAAGCCCCCTGCTCGCAAGTAATATTAAATGGTGTCATCCCACCAATGGTTGTGGGATTCAAATTAAATGCACATAATGTAATCTAAATCAGATGGAAGAAAATTGAAAATGCGCATACATTGGATCAAAATAGGCAGGAAAAATAAAGAATGTAGATGAAAATCACCACTTCACCATAAAATATCAGCGAACTTCCACTTAGCCACTGACTACTTCTTTGATCAACTCCAAGAGCATTACAATATTTGTTCTGAAAATGAATTAAGGATCAAATACACTGAATATCTCTCAAAAAACTAATTCATTAAAAAGTACCCTAATACATAAGAAAATTGCTTTAAACTCATTAAAACCCATTTGCAACAAGATAAAATATAGGCTTATATACATACCTATATTTTCAAAATATGACAAATTTCAAAAAGATTACATTTAATATTTTGGCATAAATTTCTAGAAAAGGTATTTCCTCAATTTAAAAATATTCAGCATACAAAATTTGACAAGAATAATAATGATATGTTTCATAGAATTAAGCCAGGTTATCTCAATTCCTCTTACAAATATTAACAAGAACATTCTTCAAACAGCCTCTTCCCACAGTCAGAATATGCTTCATTTTCTACATGGGTGTGAGAGTGAAATGAAATTGTCACCTTTCCAAGAGCAGAATCAAATCTATTCTTTGTAACAGCAAAGAGCCAATAATATCAAACTACTTCCACTATTTCATCATGAAAACACAATTGCAGCTTAAAATTGGAAGTGTGCGATGAGAGAAGCCTCTGGAGAAAACCTACAAGTTACTGAGAAATCCAAAGCATAAACTATGACAAGCAACTTTTGGATTCTTATGCAATGGATAATGACCATGGGTTGCTAGGAATTTCTATGAACATGCATGTTAACCTATCCAAGCAAAAAACATGCAGCATCACATGATTCTGGGAAGCCCCTGCTCAAAGAATATAAGGCGTGGTATTCAGAAAAAATTTTGGTCCGACACTCCGGTCGTAGATCACTTGGCTACTAACTGGAGGGCCATTGTTTCAATTACAGACATGCCTCTGGGCACCTTCAGCCAAAAACAACCTGGGTCAAACTTGAGGATCCATATTTTTCTCAAGACACAATTGGAGGCACAGGGAAGAGAACTGAACCGAATACTCCAATGTGTAAAATTCATTAGTAGTTTGGTTAAGTAGTAGATGTTCAAAACCCTCACCTATCAAACTGATCATCATGTATACTGCTGTCTTTGCTTGATTGATTCAATACTTCAGGATCAAAACAAAAATTTCTTCAATATGCATTAAAAATATTAAGATCATTGGCAATAGAAGAAGCAGGATAAATAAAGAAAATGGAATGGCCATGACAAACAATGCTCTTCATCAAAACAAACATATATTAATGGCCACAAGGAATAGAGTATAAAAATTATGTTGGAGCATGTGGACATATATTGATAAAGATGAAAATAAATTAGAGAGAGAGATGTACAAACAAATACATTTAAAAGAGTGAAGCATCAGAGGTCACTTCTAAGAAGAGGAAAATTAGTTGTACATATCCCGAGGCATGATACTTCACTGAAGCCAATAATTGAAAGAAACATTGTGAGGAAGAATTACGTAGGAACACTAATAGGCTAATAGTGTGAATCAGGAAATTAAAAACAACACCACAAGGAGCGAAGAGGGCATGAAGACACAGGCAAGAAAAGAAATGGTTTGTTAAGCTGCTAATGACATATGCTCAGATTAATAACTAGTGATGATGATTTAAAATAGGCACCCATTATAATCAAAGTAATCAACTCCTCAATATGTGCTCTTCAATTTGGCATTGTTTTCTACCACCTACTTCAATGGTTGCACACCATATTGCATTTCAATTTACAGCCGTTTGCAGATACAAAACAGGCAGGGGCAATTAAACCTAATTATTGCCACTGAAAAGTTTATTAAAAACATTAAATGCTATAAAAGAAGCTGTAAACTATAACAATCTTATCACAACCTTTAAGAAACAAGCTATGACAGAGTAATTTCAGAACATATTATTTCAATTGAAAAATACACAGAGAAAATGCAAGAAAAGCATAGGCAAAGCTATGAATTCATTATCACAACATACTAGAGACTACAAATGACTATATGTAATATACTTGCTAAGTCTGAAAGGATACAATTGAACCGGTAGCTGAGATATATATTTTATAGTGATTCCCTGCTTTTCAAACTTGTCCATCACTCGACAAATTGACTGAAAAATAAATATTAAAAATCATAAGAGTAAACCCCGATAACATAGGCTAATCGTGTGATAGAACAATCATTGCTACAATGATTGTTGTATCACACGCTACAATTTGACAAGCTATAATTTTCTATTGACTTTTGGCCAAAGGAATAAGACACAATATTTACGGCATTGGCACTGAAATGTGTAACAGAATGAGAGAGTGAGGAGGATGAGGGTAATAGAATGGGTGGGGATCCTGGTATAGGAATACTACAGCCTGCCAGAGGAACCAGTCAGCCAAACCATTGCTTAAAATTACACTGGATTACATGAACACCCCCTTCCCCTGATGGCAGTAGTTAAAACTGTCAACTTTCCCACATAGGGTCCGGCTTTCATGGAGGTAAATGCACACTCATACTGTGCCTTTGCCAATAAGTCACAGATTCCTGTTATATGACAGGCCATCAGCCCTGTTGACACAGGCTATTAAGTTGATTAAATCAGAGGTAATTCCCTACAAAACACATATTTTTAAACATACCCTTCTGAGTTAAATTAATATCATTTTCAATTATTTTAATATCAATAGATACCCTTCACCAGCCTCTTCAATAATGAATAAATTCATTATGAAATAAGATCCAATACCAGGGTGTGTTCTGTGAAAATCTTTCTCAAAGAAATCTTTCTTCTTATCTAAAAATAATTTCATTCAAATAATAATAGAGAAGTGTTGGCAACTTAATTAATTTTAAAGGATAACAACCGAGGTAAAAGATAGACCAGGGTAATCCCTCCCAGAGGAAATATCCTATAACTCTGCTAAAAATATCTGTTGCTTACTCCTGACTTAAAACAGTGATAATATTGACATTTGTACGATGCTTGATGTGAGAAAAAAATACTTAAAAGTAAATATTTTCCCTACGAATTTTCTTTTGCTTATAGGTCAAAGTTATACCAGTATACCCCTTGCGCATAAGATACAGGCTAATTTTAGAGCATATTTTGGAGCAAAAAATTGCTTCTTATGGGCCAGGAAATATGGTACCTCCATCAAACTAGTTTTTTTATGATCCATCTTTTAACAACTGCACAATATATATTTGGCTTTTTTCAATAGTAAGGCACTATAGAGATGACAGGAAGATAGCTGCAAGAGAGGGATGAGAAAAACAAAACAAAATTTGGGTACCTCACATAGACACGGTACAAGATACTCAAAAATGGGGCCAAGAGCCAAGGAATGTTGACTACTCTAGCATGGCAATGGCATCAAAGAGTAACACCTGTGAGATACCATAAAAAGGACAATGCTGATTGGAAGGAACTTGAGATTTTGAGGATATTTTTCCCTATCAGGCATAAACCTACGTGTCTCAACAACTACAGTCGAAGAATTAGGCAAACTTTCCTTTCAGGAGGCCAACAGATACTGTATGAGTGCCTAATTAAGGAAAGTGCCTGTGGCATGGCCAGAGGTCCAAAGGGAGGGACAAAACACATGACTGGAGAATCCAGGGAAGGCAGCAGTCCTATCAAGGAGAACAGGGAGGGAAAGGATACCCAGGGAATGGTGAATACTACCTTGCTCTAACTTTATTGTGGTGTCAAAAAATGACAATTCCTGGATCTCAAGCAGCAGAGTGGAGTGCCACAATGTTGGGTAAACTGCATAATATGAGGGATCAAGTTATCTGGGAGATGGTGCAAAGACCTAAGGTATAATGTGATCAATAATAAATGACCCTTTATTTAGAAGATGATGAAAAAGGTTTAAGGCTAAGATGGTGGTTCAAGGGTTCCAACATATCGAAGGAAATGATTATTTTGACCTTTTATGCAGAGGAAAACTTTTCAGACTCTATTGAAAATGAGTGGAAGACTGCCCACCTTGATGCAGTTGGGATTTATTTGAATAGTCTACTCATCACCCTAATTTATGCACATCAAGGCACTGACTATTCTTCATAAGTTTAAAGGTTATTAGTTTGAGCAGTAAAATAGAATCTTCATTACCCAAAACAACCGGGGAGGAAATACACGACAGGAACATCTGCACGACATATTATCAGCATTAAGAAGAATGTTAAGAGGGATGAAGACAAAAAATTTAATCATTTCATGAGTTTAAGGGTTTGCATGGTTGATGGGAGTTTGGACAACCAACGTTTGTGCAAAAGCCTTGTAAAATTTTGCTCAAAAATTAGGCAATCTGCACAAAGTCGAGATATTGTTTTTCACTGCTTAACATCAAATCAGAAGTACCAGATCATCTACCATAGCCTCTTTTTGGGCCAAGGATCAAAAAACTTGCAGGTGGGTTGCTCTTATGACAAATTTATTAAGACATGGTTAATATCTCAACGAATGTATTTGTTGGGCCCAGATATATGATTATGCAGACTACTCCCCTTTTTTCACGAAATATCAAATATTCTGATGGTAATTTTCCTCAATCTGAGAGAACTGCTACACAATTGAACTAGCATATGTACAATATGTCAGTATATAAAGGAGAATCCAAGTAAAAGGTACTCTTCACTATTGGATACATTTACTTGGACCACATGAGATACTTAAAAGTATAATGATTCTAGGATAAACCCATTCATTATTAACGGTCCATAAATTAAAGAGTACCTTGACAATGGAGTTGAAAGTATCGCAGCATTGAATAACGCCACTTCTGCATTCCTCCAAAGCCTCTGCAGGCAGATCAGACAACTGCAAAATGTACAAAAAAGACAATTGTCAAGAATTCAAAATGGCAGTGATAAATTCAAATTAAATTATTTCATCCTAACTTTAAAACTCCCAATCGTTAATAAACTATCAGACACAGTACAGCATTTACTCTGATGATGGAATGACCCTTGTCACATTTTGGATTGGTAAGTAAGGAAAAAATATTACTAAACTATGTTACAATAACACCTGCAAAATATAAAATACAGGGGAACCTCATCTAATGAGCATCACCAATTCAAGAATCTTGCATTAAATTAAACGTTATAAGTAACGGAAGAATACAAGCATATAAAATTAAATCAAAATAAATAAATAGGTAAGACAGTAAGCACATATATTAGAATGTGGATAAAGTGAATAATGGTTTCTAAGTCAATGCTTCTTAAAAACAATGAACAAATTCTAAATTAATTCCCTAAATGAAATTGGCCAACTAACGTAACATTGTATACTGTTGGAAGAATTGCACTTACATCCTTAATGAGAAGGATGACAGAAAAACATATATTCTCATAAGAAGCAAACCTGCTGGCCCCAATGAGGAGACCAAAAGTACATGCAGTAAATAGTTCTACAAGCAGTAAATAGTTCTACAAACTACAAGCAGTAGGGAATAATGAATCCATTAAGCTTGCAGCAGGATCTTGTCTGTGTATATATGTCTGAGCACTGAAATTTCGAAGACTAAAGACATTAGAAAGGCAACAGATTTAAAAATTAAATGAAGGATTAATGAGGTGCACCTTCAGAGACATGCCATTTCGATGAAATGAAGGGTGAAGGATAGCTGAAAAGCCTAGGAAATTTATTACTGCCTGGAAGAAGGAAATACTAGGGACTTGCGACAACAAGGAGGGCTTGACCACATGCAAAGATAGACTGTGCCCCAAAGGAATAGCACTTGCACTAGATTAGGAAGTAATTTTAAATATCTGTTCGCCAGGCATCGACTGCCATAGCGGCGCCCAGTTTTGATTTTTCTTTGGAGGTGCTGATGGAAGGAAAACAGAAAGAGAATTATGATGAAATGAGATGAAAAATAGAAACTACAATTCATGCAAATTAAAACCCTCGAGTACAGAAACCGCTCATGGATTGCCCACACAAGAATGAAGCCGGATTTTTACAGTAAAAAATGGATAATACGAACACAAGCATGATACTGATGTAAAACATTCCTAAATCCACTTAAAACATATATATTTACTTACGCTGCGTAGAAGACGTGCTAGATGCGCAGTGACGAGATCTGCTGACAATGACAATTTCTTTGACTCAATTATCAAATCATATAACAATTTTATGAGTGCTTTGGGAAGCACGGACGTTATATCGGGCTCCTCGACTGCTGAATTATCAGAAGCGGGCAATGCCGGGGTTTCTAAAATTTAATCGACAAGAAAAACTTTTTGAAAGGAATAAACAAATTGAAAACATCGGTCTACAATTTGATACGCCACAATAATTTTAAGTAATATAAAGTAGCTTAAGCGGAAGCATTCAGTTCATAGCGAATAAAGAATGGCTACACTGCGGCTGCAAAATTCCCTTGGGAAAGACACTAAAATTATAATTGTCAAAGACTTCAACTTTAAAGTAATCAAAATATAAATGCTAACATCTTGCAAAAACGGCTGAAATTCGATTCACGATTTCAAAAAGATTTAATCAAATTCGTAACAAATTTTAACTTCGAGAGAAGTTTTAAAGGCTAATCCAACGTAAAAACCAGTCCCACTGACAGGACAAGACTGAGTTTTGTCCGAAGTGATTGACAACGAAAACCACCATACCATTCTTCGACGGAACAGTTCCTCCAATGCTAAGGTTCTCTAATTCTTTGCCAATGGCCTGCACCGATACGGGGCTTGATGCAAGCTGTGGATCTGTGCCTACTGGCCCTTCACCTGACACCGAATCCTCGGAGGGGGGGTATAGAATATGGGAATACTGCGCCACAAAGGCAGCATACTGCGAAGCATAGATATCACAGAATTATCATTTACCGCAGAAAATAATTAGAAATTACATAATAATTCAATACATTTATCAAACAATAGCGAAAAATAACGATTCAACAAAAATCTTACCCGGGGACTATTGAGATCAACAGGCTGAAAGCCGATGGTTGGCGTTATGGTATTAACGATCCCGGCTAATTCATTCACAATGCTTTTAAGCTCGAACTCCATTTCAGGCGTATAAACGATACTGCTTAGGTCACTCGCCATCTCAGAAAATACTATTTAAACACTTCTGGACCTTAAATTCAGACTTAATATGATGCGCACAACGTACAACACGGACGTAATGAACTGACCCGTACAACCTATCAATATCGAAAACGGATCGATAGTAGCGACGAACGTATTTGAATCTTCTTAAATTCTACTTTCAATTCATTTTGCGTTATTTTGTAAAAATGGGATTAATATAATTTATAAGCTGTTAAAATAAAATTCGAAAAGCCTTAAATGAAACTATTTATCAAGCGCTATTTTTAAGGAGTAGCCCACCGATAACTAACGAACTATTTGTTGTTAATATTCTTTTTTTTTAATAATCTTTTTCGATGCCGAAATAAGTTCCGAGCAAACATCCGGAATCATTGCATCTATTCTTTTTACCCAGGTATTGTTTTTATTTTACGAAGTAGAAAACAATGATTAATGCCTAAAATTTATATTTTCATGTCACGACCAACACTACATCTAATACTTCACGAAAAAATGATTATCGCCATCAAATTGTTCCACGGGATGTGTACATGTTTGAAAGTTGAGCTTTATTATTATTGTTTCGCCTACATTTAACGTAACCCTCCCAGAAAATAAAACATAAGAATGTTCCGATGTCTTATACGTATCCCTCTCATCGACTATCCCTTCCTTCCCACTCCTAGTCCTATTAAAAATGTTAGCACTAAAATAAATGCAGGAATTAGGACAGAAGGGTATTCATGTGCAACAGAGATCATACGCTTTCATGGAGTGTTAACAAAGCTTGCGCAGAGGAGAATTGTTACCGTTACATCCAGTAGACCTTTGTCTACACATTATATTTGGTGGGGGAAAATGTGATGCAATGACGCGCCAGGATACCTAATTTACTAAAAATACTAACGAAAAACATTCCTTGCCTAACGTATTCATATCCACATGTGGTACACGTATCCACAGCGAAGCTAGTAATAACAGCAGATGTAGGGGATTTCATCAAATTTTTTGTACTTCCTTGATAAACAAAAGCATGTATAGACCACCTCTTTATCCTCCTAAGAAACCATCTCGCATTTTATGTTTAAGTATCCGTAGAACAAGAAAGGTGCAATCCAGAGAACAAGAAAGAATAAAAGCGTCTATGTAAAAGGTAAAGCTTTTCCATGTATTATTATCATAAATTTGTTTTACAGACGAGTGCCTTGCATTGGAAATTTTATCGAATAAGCAGTAGAATTAACATCAAGTGAGCCTTAAACTAAGCTATTATTGTGCTGACTTAATATCAACAATAAGAAAAAGACAACTGAAAAATGAATGAGTTATCATCATATAGCGTGGTATAAAGTAATATGAAAGCAGCATGCATGTTAACTTACGTCAAATTTGTATTTTATCTCATTACTATGAGATCATTTTTTACATAATAAATAAAAGAATCACACTAGAAATGGGATGGAGTTGATTAATTTCAATACACACATTGCTATCAATGCATACCAATCATAAGTTCTTTAAGTAGTCACACTTTAGTGGAGGATAAGGAAAGCAGAATGGATACTACTTTGCTAAAACATTGTTAGCTTTCATTATTACTTTGACTCCCTTTCACATAACTTTGAATTACTTCATTTCTACTATAACTAAATATCTGATAATAAGCAGTTAAGCTGAAAAACTTGACCTCTCATTAGAAAGGCACTCTCTTTCAAATGTCTTGGTAGTATCCAAGGTCATATTTATTTTGTGACCACATTCAGAGATAATGTGTGAACGAAAAATATCAATACATAAATTGACTTATTCCTTCCCTCTCCTGACCCAAGAAAAAACAGCACAGTGACCCATTTCCACGTGGGATAATTTGGTTCAACATTGTAATTCATTTTAAGTGAGCTTTAACCTAAGCTATCAAAACAACCATCAGGTTGATTAATGCATTCATCACATGAATGAGGAAGACTGAAACTAAAGCATTGAGAGAAAGATCTGACATGACTATCCCTGGGAAGGTCATCTATGTCTCTTACACTTTTACTACTGGGGACATAATAGCCTCAAAAAGGCATGGAGAGCATTCAGATGCAAATAAATAGGGGTAATGGGAATAAGCTATGGAGAAATTCCTCCATTGTGTAAATAATTTGTCATTAAAATGCAGAAATTACAAAGAGTAAAAATCATTTGCCTTGACCAGGAACCAAACCCGAATCCCTCGGATGTATATTTTTTGGGATTTAGACAGTTAAGCTACTGAGGTGTCCTTTTCCACTACGATGCCTCAGCAGCTTCCTTGGCTGAAGTACTGAGCAAAGCTTAAAGGGATCGAGGCCCAATATTCTTTCAAGACAATATGTTTTCACACTTAAATTTCTGCATTTAAATGCATATTAGCGAATGACTCCATTGAAACTTACTGTCACTGCATTTCTGTAAATGTTTGCCATTTTTTTCGACAGATACTTTACCACAAAGAATAATGGAACACAGTGTATATTTACATTTCATATTGTAACATTTTTACAGGGTGAATATATTTTAATCACATTAATAGTATGGTTCATATGAGAAGAATTCATATACAAGGTGTCTCCAGGGAGAGGGCTAATAATTTTCCAGTTTCTTGGGCACATTACTAATGTACTAACATACAAGAAAAGCTCATCCACATAAATGTGTACCATTTTAACATTTTAAACTCTGTCATTCAAATGTATCTTCATGCAGCAAAAAGCATCTTAGAGGTATACCCACCATTAACCAGCATAGAATCCTTACACCTCGTCAAGGATGTAAACCATGGAGACCTGTGACACAACTGTGTGAAAGTGAGGTGTATAATTACCATTGTTGAATATTTAACCATTTGATAAAATTCAAATTTTATATTACACATTTGTCTAAGATCATGCTAGGATATATACTGACACACAAAATTTATATTTTCAACTGCAGCATGGGTTATGTCTTCCAACCTTTTTCTATCTGGCATTAACTTGATCAAGATTTTATAGTTACTTTGCATGCTTTTTATTCTATACATTATTTTAATATGTACATGAAAAGTTCCCCTAACAATTAACAGGTTTTCATTATCCACTACTTATGGTTAAGTTATAAGGAAATGATTAGGGTTTATCCTCTATGCAATCTATACAAATGTATAAGAATAAACACAATTCCACTATAGAGAAATCTCTAAGAAGGTGAAATGAAAGGTACATAAAATTTTGACCATAGAGAATTAAATGAAAAATTTGATAGAAATATGAGTCGCTTTTAAAAATTTCATGCATCTTTTCTTAGTAAAAGTCAAGAATTACATTATAATGGACATGACAGCACAAAAATCCATTCAAACATTACTATTCATCAAAAGTTACAATGTGCATATACTGCACATACCCTCCCATGGACTACAACCTTGGTAAGGTAGAAGGGCTAATGCATTCCGATAAATGCCAGAGCTGTACTGGTGGGAGCAATGATAATTGCTCCTGGTAGAGTCACCCATGCCAGATAGGCCAAAGATTAGGAGCCAGAGGAAAGGTAGTCAATGCAGCATCTGTTCCTTAGTGAAGCGGCTGCAAAGGCATCTGACCCCAGTGGGGAGGCCATTGAGTGATGGTGTCATGTCATTAATTTCTGTTACTTAAATAGTGGCTTTCCTGGGGACCTGATGGGAGCATTTACAATTGCTTTTATAGACCTATTTTGCGAGGAAAATGCCTTCATTGCCATACTAGAGTTTTCCCAGAAGACATTTCCATAGACCAGGTAGGAATGAATTTTGGCATTATTATGGTTTTTTAATACAAGTTTCCCCTCCCATGGAATACAAACCTTGATGTGGTGAAAGGGATTGTGTGTTCTGATGACCCCTAGAGTTGCTCTGGCAGGAGAAATAATAATTACTGTTCATACGGTAACACATGACAGATAGGTCGAATGCTAGGAGCCAGACAAAAAACATCTGCTAAGCATCTGTTCCTAAGTGAAGCGGCTGCAAAGGTGTCTGACCTCAGGGTGGTGGCCATTGGATGATAATGTCATGTTCAAAACACTATTGAGGAAGGCAACTACATATCACCTCAATTATCAATCCCATGATTTTTAGATGGACAGTATGGAGAAAATGAGTCCTGGCAGCTACAGCACTTGGCTGTGTGTTGTGCCCAGCAGCGGAAGAAGCAAGGCTTCTGTGGTCTTCATCTGATGAAAACCTTGCAAAGCGAAATTGACAGGAGCAGCACAGAAGACCAAATTAGTTAAAATAAGAACTTGGAATGCTTGGACAATGCTGAGGACTGGTAAATTAGAGAATATAAAGCTAGAGATGGGTAGTGGAAATATAGATATTTTAGGTCTATGTGAGATGAGATGGAAGGACAGCGGGGATAACTGGAATGTTAGTTATACGGTGGATGGGACAAGTGTCAGAGAGATTTTGCCATAATATTGAATAAAGAGGTAGGAAGAAGCATAGTCAACATGGCTCAAGCAACAGATAGAATATTACAAGTAGAGGCAAAAGCAGAACCAATGCACTTGGTCATTGTTCAGGTATAAATGCCACCAAGCAATCATTAGGAAGAAGAAGTCTATAGGGTATACCATCAGTTAGTGGACATAATCGCACGTGTTCTTGCCGGAAAACATTTGATAGTGATTGGGGATTGGAATGTGATGGTAAGTAAAGGAATAGATGTTGATGAGGTAGGGGACTACAATTTAGGCAAGAGGAATGACCGCAGGGAGAAAGCAAATGACTTCTGCAGGAGACAGGGGTTAGTCATCACCAACAGTTGGTTTAGACACCACAAAAGGCATAGGTACACATGGAAAATGCCAGATGACTCAGAAATGCATCAGATTATATTATGGTTAAGCACAAGTTTAGAAACAGTGTGATCAATTTGCACAGCTTACCAGGAGCAGATGCAGATTCTAATCACATTTTAATACTTATAAAGTGTAGCGTCCAATTCAAAAAGATAAGGTAAGGGGGTTGAGTTTTGAAATGGATTTTAGAAGCATTAACTAGAATGGCAAGATGGAGTATCAGCAGGCTTTAAAGAAAATCATGATTTAGGGATAAGAGCTCAGTCCTATGGAAGAAAAATCGAAATAAATCAAAAACGTTATATCGAAAGCCACAAAAGAAAGTATAGAAACTGTGAATAGGAAAAGGACAAGGAAACTATGGTTCAAAAATGAGGTGATTAGAATGATATTGAAATTAAATTTAAATTTAATTTCAATATGAAGAATTTCCACCAAGTGACGCCAGAAACTGTTTCATTTAACTAGAATGATAAATGAGAGAAGAAAATGGATGAGTGTAAATACAGAGCTAGGCAGAAGGAAGTACAAAGAGTAAAATAATAATTTGAGACGGGCAACAAATAAGGCATAAGAAGCAGAAGAATGGTGGAAGACACAGTGCGAGGATATGGAAAGTTTGCAGAAGAAGGGTAAAATTTGTGTGCTACTCAACAAGGTTAAATCATTATTGGGAAATGAGAAGGGAAGATCTGTGCTAACAGTCAGAGAAAAGACAGGTAAGATAATAAATAGTTGAAACAGAAAAGATCCCAGAGAGATGGAGGAATATATAGAAGAACTGTATGGTAACAACTTAGGCCAACAAGGCTGAACATAGAAAGAGAATATGACATAGATGAAGACAGTTTAAGTCCAGGCATACTTGACCATGAGATAGAAAGAGTATTAAGGGAAATGAAATCAAATTAGGCTATGGGAGTAGACAATATTCCTGCAGAACTACTAAAAGGTTAGGGCAAATGTGGGAGGAAGTGTGTATATGGCTTGATTTGTAGCATCTATGAGGAAGGAATCTGGCTGGAAGACTGTGAGATCAGTGTTAGTTACTATTCTGAAAAAGATAAAGGTTTCACCATGTGAGGATTACATGACAGTAAATTTGATTTCCCATGCTGATTAAGTGGTTCTCAGAATCATCACAATGGAGAGCAGGGAAAATGATTTCTTAGGGGTTGATCAGTTTGTGTTTAGAAAGGGGAGTGGCATACATGATGCCATTGCAGTAATTAGATCAATAATTGAGAGGAATATAGAATACAAGCAGGATATATTTCCCTCATAGATTTCAAAAAGGCTTTTAATCGAGTGAATTGTGAAAAACTAAAACTAATATTGCAGAAAATAGGAATAGCTTGGAGGGGTAGGAGGCTAATCCGCTACCTGTACATGTCTCAGACTGCTCAGGTGCGAGTGGGGAATGGAGAGTCCATGAGAGGAAGAGGTTTAAAGGCAGGGTTGTCCATTATCACCGATGCTGTTCAATGTATATGTGGAGGAAATAATGAAAGAGGTAGGGGAAGAACTGGAATGAAATTTGTAAAATCAATTAAGTTTACAATGCAACATTTACTGAGTGTAAAAATCATCCACCTTGACTGGGATTTGACCCCGTATTCTGCAATATCTGACCAAGTGTTTTAGCTAGTTAAGCTATCTAGGTGTCCTCTTTCACTCTGAAATTTTCCGACAGTTTCTTGGAATTTGTCAAAGGTAAAAACAATATTGTGTTTAAAGTTGGTTGTATCCTTGTGGACTATTGAGATTAGCACATGACTACAAATGCTTGTGGCATTGTATGCTTGGTATTTCGTCACAATATCTTGTTGCTTTAAAGCCCCCAAAATTTCAGAGTGTAAGAGGATGCCTCAATAGCTTAACTGGCTAAAGTACTTGGCGGGACATCGAGGGATCCGGGTTCAAATGCCGGTCAAGGAGAATGAGTTTTACACTCTGAAATTGTTATATTGTAATTCATAATAAGTGGGTGACTTGGTTAAAAAAGTTCCTGTTACAGCATTTTCTACAGTTTCATGGAATCAGTTAGGGTTACTGATGACTAAGCTCTAGCTTGTCAGTCAGCCATGGGATTACAAGCATTGCTGAGTGAATTGGAAATTCAGCGCGATAGATATGGGATTATATTCAAGATTAAGGAAACAAAGGTTATGTGATTTTCAAGAAAGAAAAAGGATAAGCTTAACAATAAAATAGGAGGGCAAAAACTAGAGCAGGTAGAACAGTTTACATATCTTGGAAGTGTTTTGGACCAACACGGTCAAAGTAGTAGGGATGTAAGCGGAAGAATTGCGCTAGGCAAAGAGGCTTTCACAAGGAGGAGGGAATTGAAGACTGCACATTGAGTAAGGATGTTGAGAAAAGGTTAGTCAAAATTTTGACGCAGAGCGCAGTTATGTACGACATGGAAACGAGGTCACTGAAGCAGGATGATAGAAGTATATTGGAGGCTTTTGAAATGTGGGTGTGGAGAAGAATGGAGAAGATGAAGTGGACAGAAAGGAAAACAAATGAGGAAGTGCTGGTTATGGTGGGGGAGGAGAGGGCATTGTAGGGAGAAATTATAAGGAGACAGGAAAACGAATGAAAAGCAAACTGAATGGCAGTGGAATGTTGAAGATGGTGATAGAGGAGAGAATGTTAGGTAAACAAGGAAAGGGCAGGAATAGGATAGGGATATTGGATGGGATGAAGGAAGGAAGGAAAATAAAGTGATGAAGAGTGCCCTGTTATAGAGTAGGATGTTGGCTTGTATTTTGTTAGGAGAAACAAATATTTGGCTTCTGCGTCAATCACAAATCTACTTTAACTGGTATATTTCCTAATAATAAAATAATAACAATAATACTGCAAATACATATGAAGCCAAAAATGTAGGTAGCAAAATATACAGGCATAGTTGCTACCTGGCAACTCCATCATGCCAATGAACCTTGCCACAACACACTATGAGTCTGCGAGTTCCTGGCTAAACCCCAGGTGCCAATGCTGCCTCACCCCCCCCATAGTCCAGACATCCCCCCAGGAGACTTCTTTTTGTTCCCTCGGATTAAGGCAGGCCTGAGAGGAACCTGTTTTCCATCCATAGAGGAGATCTAATCAGCTGTGATGAAGGCCTTGGGAGACGTCCTTGCCGGCCCCGGTGGCGGCGGGGTAACGTCCTCGTCTGCCATTCCAAGGGTCGCGGGTTCGATTCCCGCCTGGGTGAGTTTCGCTCCATCTAGGGCTTGGGTGTTTGTAAATGTGACCATTGTTATCGTTGTTAATAGTTCGATGTAAAGGCCAAAATGTGCTGTTTTCGGACTTATACTGAATAAATAAATAAATAAAAGACGCCTGCCAGGGTTCGCACCGATCATGGCAGAGTCGCTGGAGAAAATGTGTGGAGGCCCAAGGACAGTACTTTGAAGAATTTTAAGTGGTTGTGGAAATCATTTCAATAAATTACTTAAAAGAAAAATAATTGAATTAATTTTGGAACACATCCTGTAGTTCCCAGCGTTGGGAATCCCCTATTTCAATATAAACTCTCAGCTATATTCCTTTGGCACCTTCAGCTAAAAACAAACTGTTAATTTTCAGGAACCACACTTTTCCTCAGAAGCTTTTGGAGGCCCCGCTTCTGGGTAAGAGCATTAAACTGCAAATTCAAAAGCTAAGTAAAATTAAACCATAAGATAGAACATCGCTACTCAAATAATAACCCGAGTAAGAACCAAAAGGGAATACTATACCAAAAGTTATATAAAAAAAAGAACCAAGAAAGAATATGCTCACAACAAATCAATAATTTGTAAAAAACATAAAGGGATCAAGCAAGACAAAAAAAATAAACTTTAACATTGAACTATAATAAAAACACCAAAATATTCAACCCCATGACTATGAATCATTGAAACTAAAATTGAAAGCCCCAAGGCTCCTTCACAGACACTAAAAGTAAGAAAATATATAAAAAAATATAAGTCAGATACATAAAATACAAGAATCGCAAACATATAAAAAAATAGCAAGAACTATAAACTCTAAACTTAATGAAGTAGAAAGTAAATGCTTACGTTTACTTATAAAAGAAAAGACAACAAAAAGAATAAAAAATAAAATATATAATAGTAAGTTATTATCATTAATCAGTTATAGTAATTTAATACAAAGCACTGGTCTTGTAAATTAGAATTGAGAGATGATCTATCCTTTAACTCCCACCCTCCCTTTTTTTTCAGAGAAGAAAACCTTTTTCATCATTAATCTCCAAAATTAATATTTTATATAAACTATTCTCTGCATCAGACAAATTTTGCTTTGGTTAATTAGCAGGGCTAATAGAATTGCCTTTAGAAAAATAAAACACCCTATGTCAATAGGAGCTATTTTAATCACTCAGACCATCCTAATATGTTTGATTGCAACTAATATTGCACCAAATGCATGGTTTTCGTATATTTTATTTCTGGTGTTTCTTCGGGGTTTATAAGTACTCTTTATTTATATGACTAGAGTGGCCTCGAATGAACTTTTCCAAAAAGATAGTATAGTGTCTAATATATTATATATTATTTTAGCACTGATCCTCATATTTATATTAATCAATGACCCTTTCTTATTAACTAATATTACAGAAAATTACTTCAACTTTAATTCTGATAATTTAGGAAAATATGCAGTTAGTAGCTTATTTAACCCCCCTTTTTATTACTATGGCCGCAGTATTATTCTTATTCTTAACTCTAGTGGTAGTAGTAAAAATTACTGAACACTTACAAGGGCCATTATGCAGTAAAAACTAATGAATAAACCAATACGATTAAGCCACCCTTTATTTAAAATTAGAAACAACGCTCTGGTTTATCTACCAACTCCATCAAATATCTCAATCTGATGAAACTTTGGCTATTTGTTGGGATTATGTTTAATTATACAAATTGCCACGGGACTATTTTTAGTGATGCACTATACAGCAGACATTGAATTAGCTTTTTATACTGTAAATCCTATTTGTCATAACGTAAATTATGGATGAATCCTACGAGTACGGCATGCGAATGGGGCATCATTCTTCTTTATCTGTATCTATTTACATATTGGTCATAATATATATTATGGATTTTACAAATTTATTTACACATGATCTGTAGGAGTAATTATCTTAATCCTAGTGATAGGAACAGCCTTTATAGGATATGTCTTACCATTGGGACAGATATCATTCTGGGGGGCCACAGTTATTACAAACCTATTATCGGCAATTCCCTATTTAGGGACTACCATAGTACAATGAGTGTAGGGAGGGTTTGCTGTTGACAATGCAACCTAAACTCGATTTTTCACTTTCCACTATGTTTTACTATTTATCGTAGCAGCTGCTACGATAGTACACCTTTTATTTTTACATCAAACTGGATCTAATAATCCTACTGGATTGAATAGAGATATAGACAAGGTACCATTTCACCCTTACTTTAAATGGAAGGATATTATAGGCTTCCTTGTATTAATTTTTAGCCTAACTATATCATCATTAATTAACCCATATATACTGGGAGATCCAGATAACTTTATTCCAGCAAACCCTTTAGTAACTCCAGGTCATATTCAAACAGAATGATAATTCCTATTCGCATATGCAATCTTACGGTCAATCCCTAATAAGTTAGGAGGTGTAATTGCCCTAATAATATCAATTGCAATTTTGTTCATCATACCTTTATATAAAAGAAAGTTCCGAGGACTACAATTTTATCCCATTAATCAAATTCTATTTTGAAGTATAGTTGCAATGGTAGGACTATTGACATGAATTGGAGCCCCACCAGTAGAAGACCCATATATTATTACTGGACAAATTCTTACTGTACTATATTTTAAATTATTTATCCTATCACAATAATAATTTGAGATGAGATAACAAACGGTTAAACAACTAATAAGCTTTTAAGAAGCATGTGTTTTGAAAGCACATGATAAAGAATGAACTTTATTAGTTTGTACTATAATTTATACATTCAATTATTATGGATATAATAAATAGCTTTACCCCTGTAAAAAATAATATAATTCAGAGAAATTGGTAAAAAACTCTTTCAAAATAGATACATTAGCTTGTCATAATGATAGCGAGGCAATGTGCCACGAACCCAAATAAAAATAAAAGAAATTATAACTAAATTAAAAAAGAAAAAATTGAACTTATAGTGCAACCTATAAAAATAACTACAAACAATATGCTGATAAACAGAATACTTGCATATTCAGACGTAAAAATTAAGGCAAACTTAAAAAGGCAAATCAAATATAGCCCTGAAATAAATTAAAGCTAAAGAGGATTAGCTTCACTAAGGAAAATAAAAGACATCGAAATTAATGCCATTCTTACTTCATAAGAAATAGTTTAGTCTACAGCCCGAAGACCTCCTAACAAAGCACAGGCAGAATTAGAAGCTCATCCTGCAATTATAACAGTATAGACCCCTAAACTTGTACAACATAGAAAAAATAATAAACCGAATCTATAAGAAAATAGCCCTCCATAAAAGGGTATAACAGCCCAACAAAGAAGAGAAATAAATAAACTGAAAACAGGAGAAAAATAGTAAGGTAAATAATTAGATCTTGAAGGGAAGGTCTGTTCTTTATTAAAAAGTTTAATGGCATCAGAGAAAGGCTGAACAATCCCGCAATAATCAACTTTATTAGGCCCTTTACGCACTTGTACGTAGCCTAGAACCTTACACTCTAATAAAGTAAGCAAAGCAACACCAACTAAAACACAAAAGACTAAAACTAGCCCTCCAGTAAAATTTAAAATAACATCATATAGTTGCAAGTACTACTTATAAGAATTAATCTTATATAAATGAATTCTAAATTCATGGCACTTTTCTGCCAAAATAGTTTTATAAGTATTCAAGCAATAAAGAATATCTTGTAATAGTGGTCCTTTCCTATTAAAAACTACAAAGAAATTGAAGATAGATACCAACCTGGCTTAAACCGGTCTGAACTCAGATCATGTAAGAGTTTAAAGGTCGAACAGATCTATAAATTAAGCTGATACACCTAATTATAATCTTAATCCAACATCGAGGTCGCCACCCTCCCTGTAAATATGAACTCTGAAGGAAGATTACGCTGTTATCCCTAAGGTAACTTACTCTAATAATCAATAATAATGGATCTATTAAACATAAATCAATGTTTTATAAAATAAAAAAGTTATTTATATATTTGTTGTCACCTCAACAAAAAATTAATATTAACACAATAAAGATAAAATAAAAATAACTATTAATATTAATTATAAAACTCTATAGGGTCTTCTCATCCTTCAACAATAAGCTTTAAGCTTATTTAAGCTTTTTGACTCAAAAATCAAATTATAATATATTAAATTGAGACAGTTAGTATTTCATTGAACCCTTCATACCAGTCTCCTATTAAACGACTAATGGTTATGCTCCCTTTGCACGGTCAATATACTGTGGCCGTTAAATCAATATCACCGGGCAGGCCAGACCTCTTTTATATTCAAGAAGACATGTTTTTGATAAACAGGTGAACACTAATTTTGCCGATTTCCTTAAAGTAAAATTAAACTAACAATAACAAAAAACAAGAACCAAAAATAATAACAAATTATACTAATTTAATCATAATTACTATTAATAACAATTTAATTAAAATATTTTGATATAACCCTAAAAATAAGTAAATTAAAAACATAACCAAATACGAGGGCGGTTCAAGAAAGACCCGTGTTTGACGACAAAGGGCGTTCCTGAGGGAAGTTTATGTTATCATCGTGTGCTGCCATCTATCAAACGACAAATTCAGACTGTTTTAAAGGTTAATTTAGATTTGGAAGCCATTCGAGTAAGACGCGTTTCGTGATATTCGCTAAGATTGAAAAAGAGCATTATCGTTCGGTAATTCGCTTTTTGTATTTGAATGGGAAGCAATGCGAGGAGATAAAAGCAAAATTGGATGCTGTTTACGGTGACACTTCGCCATCAATGAACACAGTTAGATATTGGTTCCACGAATTTAAACGTGGGCGAACATCTGTTTTTGATGAGGAGTGACCAGGACGCCCGGCAGACGTGGTTACCGAGGAAATCATTCAAAAAGTCCGCGCCATGATTCTCGCTGATCGACGAACGAAAGTGCGCTAAGTAGCAGTGGGTGTGTCGACCGGAACGGCAATTAATATTTTACATGACCAGTTGGCGATGAAAAAGTTGTCGGCCCGATGGGTGCCGCGATTGCTCACGGTGGACAACAAGCTGATCCGGCTGTCAACTTCGAAGCAGTGTTCGCAGCAACTTTAGCGAGATCCGAATGTGTTTTGCGTCGAGTTCTCACTGTGGATGAAACCTGGATTCATCATTACACACCAAAAACTAAACAACAATCAAAACAATGGATTTCTCCCGGTGAATCTGCTTCAAGGAAGGCGAAGATGGTCCGATCGGCCGGAAAGGTTATGGCGACGGTTTTTTGGGATGCAAATGGCGTCATCCTCATGGATTTTTTCAGAAAAAGGAAGAACGATCACTGGCAAATACTACAGTGAGTTATTGGACCGCTTTGAGAAAAAATTGAAGGAGACACGGCCGCATTTGGCGAAAAAGAAGGTGCTGTTTCACCACGATAACGCAACAGCACAATCATCCGGAGTTGTCGCCGCCAAACTGCATGAACTACGTCATGAATTGCATTCGCACCCCCCGTATTCACCCGATCTGGCTCCCTGCGACTTTTTCCTATTCCCTAACATGAAGAAATGGCTCACGGGAAAAAAATTTAGCTCAAACGAGGAAGTTGTCGCCGAGAGAGAGGCGTATTTTGGAGAGTTCCACAAATCCTATTTTTTGGAGGGGTTATAAAAATGGCCGGAACGTTGGGAGAAGTGTATCTTCCTAAAAGGGGGCTATGTTGAAAAAAAAATGCTTCTGAAAAAATGGTTCCTTCATTTCTAACACGGGTACTTATTTAACCGCCCTCGTATACTGTAACGTACTATAAAGATGAATGATCTTAACCCTACTATTTATGTTATATATAATATTTATAGAAAAAAGCAGAGCTTATCCCCTGCAATCTTTAAATCAATAAATAGCTACTCTAACAATAAAGTAAATAAATAATTGATATTTAATTAAATTTATATCTCAAAAAACTAGATACCTTTATAAACGATTAAAATATCTTTACAGAAGGTTATTCTTGATACTTATGATACAGTAACCAAATCAAACCATCAGCTCTTATAAAATCGAGATTTCAATATATATTAAATAAAGTTAATAATCCCTGATACAAAAGGTACTACAAAAAAGTATGCTTTTTCTTAAATAAATTTTCAAAATATTTCAACATTACTTCTCAGTACTAATAAACTATTACAAAAACAACTTATTCAATAAAATACTGAAGTAAAAGATAATTCTCTAAAATAAATTCTTATTAAGATAATAAGTTAATTTTTATCAACCAATCCTGGATTGCACAGGATCCTTTCCAGTGCAAGTGGAAAATTCTCTAATAGAATTATAACTTGACTTTCTAGATACATTTCCCAATACATCTATTATATTACGACTTATCAGAGCGACGGGCGATGCGTGCATATTTTAGAGCCCAATAATCAAGAAACTTAATAAATTATTTTACTTTCAAATCCACGTTCAGCACTTTACAAAAAAGCGCATTCGTTTAAATAAAATTATTGTAGCCCATTACCTACTTATATATAAGCTGCACCTTGACCTGACACACTTATCTTTAATGATTAAGAGAGTTTCCCCTGAAAGAACACACTTATGACGGAGGTATACAAACTGAAAACAAACATAAGTAAACCTTATCGTGGATTATCGGTTAAAGAACAGGCTCCTCTGAAGAGACTAAAATACCGCCGAATCCTTTGGGTCTCAAGAACTTAACTATTACTACCCAAGTTAAAATTTAACAGTCAACATAAAAGGGTATCTAATCCTTGTTTATATGTCTGAATCGCTAAATAAATAATAACTTTAAAAAATTAATTTTACCTAAAAATTTTATAAGTTATAAAAGTAAAAATTTACTATAAACCAAAAATAATCCTTTTCTACAATCGTATAACCGCGGTTGCTGGCACGAAATTCACCGGTAATTAAACTATTAATATATCCAAAATTATTTAATTAATAATAATAACCACTACAAAACATCTACTTTAAGTAACCAAAACTCATATGTGGAGCAAAATTAAAAGGAACACCTAGTAAGGATAAAACTTATCACACTTAAATTGTGAAAATCAAATACAAACAAATATTTACTACATTAACAATTACAGGAATAATGTAAAATTATTAAGCGTAATCCCGATAGTTACCCCCCAGATATGAAATTGCTCGACCAGAAGCTTCTGCAGTAGCCATCAATATGTGAACCTCATTTCTATCATTGATTTTTCCAATCAAAAACCTCAGAGAGACAGGGAGTAAAACACTGCACGGTGCCAAAGTTTCAACTGTTACTGCTTCAGTAGTTACTGCTGTTATTTGCTTATTGATGGCAGAAGAACTTTCACTATCATCATCACCATCATTGCTTTCGCTGCAAACTGTTGTAGAATCATCAGTTTTTGGTATATGAACATGCAGCTCCATTTCTTTATAAGGTCTTTTTTCCGGCAGCTTCTGTTGCAGTGCTAGTTAGTACTCTTTCGTCCTTGTGAGTAGCATATTAAGTACAAGTATATTGAGTAAGATACAATTTAAAAGAAACATACAATTTCTTCTTTTTCTTCAGCTTCCATTTTTAACAATAACCTGCTCTTAGAAATATTAGTACAAATCCATCTTTTCAATCTAGAACAATTTTTCACGGCGCACGTGTACTTATCCGTCTGATGACATGCTAATCAGCACTTGCCTCCCAATGGTTTAAGATACTTTAGAGGGGCTACATTAAATATATTTCCAACTTCGAACACATCACGATCTAAAGCATTAGAGATGAATTTACATTTTTCAATACCTTTTACAAAGAGATATTTATAGGCCAAGGTGTTTTCTTTAAGAATTTTATGCAGTTCATTGTATGGTGTTTCCCCCATATCGTGGGGTATCCCATGGTGATGCTCTTGCACCCACGTATTTTCACAGTTCAGAACATAGTCAGGAGGTATCTGAAACACCCACGACTAACGCCGGTCATGTTCGAGATCCTCAATGGCTAGTTCTCTGACTATGAATTCATTCACCACACCATTCTTCCACACTAGAGCTTGAAAGTCCAATATCAACGCATATATTACGACTGGCCCTAGTGGATAAACTCTAGAACGTTGGTACATTTTATCCCACTAGAAATCTCACTCTCAAGACGTATTGTTCGTCACCGAAAGTGATGCACACCTTCTCGATGCCCGAAACTTTTAACGCGTGAGAAATATTGTTCAAATGACTCATTACCGAATGACTCGATTAAATGCCTACATCAAGAGCCGAGTCAATCGGTTCGAAAGAATTTACTAATGCTTTCGAATCTTCAGCTTTAAGAGCAACGAAATTGTTCTTACTCCCCAAATTTACATGAGGTTTACCGAAATATTTAACAAAATGGACGGATGAATCCACGAACGGAGGAATCAATGAGGTTTCAAAATAGTCCGTAACGGAGGCTGCGTAGTTTTTTAGGCCGGTCCACTGTTCCGGGTTGAGTCTTGCCGTTTTACCCGAAGAGGAAATTTCTGTAGCCGACTCTGTCAACCAACCGCTCTGTACACTTGTTCTTGGCTGGTTTCAGGGATGACCGGAGCAGATCCGGGGAACTCGTACGGTCGGAGGATGAAGACCTCCTCTTGATCAGCTGCAGTTGCATTCTCGACTGATGCTCGTGAGGCTGTCACCGTGCTTATGTATTACAGGATACATCCATTCATCGCGAATGTAATCTTATTCAAAGAATATTTCGGGCACGTCTCATCGTACAATAAGCATTCTAAAAAATAATCGATCAGATGATCGATATCTGCATCATCCAATTTGCTGACCAAATTAAGAGGTGAATCAATCGACTCGAAAGAATTCACTAATGCTTCCCAATCTTCAGCTTTAATAGCTACGCGATTGTTCTTACTCCCCAAATTTACGTGAGGTTTACCGGAATATGTTATAAATTGAACGGACGAATCCACGTCTGAAGGAATCACTGACGTTTAAAAATAATCCGTAACAGAGGCGGTGTTGTTTTTTAGACCGGTCCACCTTCCCCGGTCGAGTCTCACGGTTTTGCTCAAAGAGGAAATTTCCACGCAAGGCGTAGCCGACTCCGTCAACCAAGAGATGCGACCCACCTACTACCGAACTATTTATCCGTATATATCTTTCATCGTACTCTTTCGCCTTCGAGGCTATTTTCGCTTTCCACCTACTTGCACACGCTTTTTATTTCGTTTTTTTTGTTTGAACACGACCGATTCTAGCTCGCTTCGGAGCACGTAAACCTGCTCCGGCCATCCTTTTCATTTTCTCTTCTGCTTTTCTTTTCAAATTATCAACAGCCTCTAAGGAGCGATTCCAAATGCCTCTGAAAAAATTCCCAAGCCCTCTACCACGCTGTTTAAAATTACTAGCTCGATACACTTGGTCACCGCCTCCAATCTGACTGAAATATCGGCGGTAATGATCTACATCCTTCGACATCCTGTAAATGAATGAATCATGTACATTTTATCCATGTATATATCATTCAGTTCTTCTAATAAAATGTAAAACGACAGACGATGGGTGTATACTGTCCATTAATGGATAAGGGTTACCGATTTTATTCATCAATTTAACATCCATCGTGTCAAAGTCGTTATTTTCGAGTGATATATAATAGGGATGAATGAATATTTGATGATTTCCTTTATCACCCATCATGGCCCGTAAACATTTAGCCATCGTGTCCCCGGGGAATTGTGGTGATATCACGTATAGGTACACAAACACTTGACTCGTCGGACGCTCCGGCACATCAGGTATATCGACCTCCGTTATTACGCTGGGAACGGAAAGTTTCGTAAATACCCTCAAGGCATGTCAAATTCCACCCTACCAAATTCTTTGCCGATATCTGCTTTAGTCGTAGTGAGTAGTTCTTCGAATGTGTATTCGGTGAGTGTTGGCGGTATATTCCGTACGATATCTACGAACTAATTGGGACACATTAATATTGGGGATTTTGTAACGTAAGGTACACTCTCGAATGAGTTAGAAAGTTTCCTTTGAAACCAATTGTGAAGCTTT